>NW_019104062.1:0-167524 GCF_001856785.1 Myzus persicae | reverse complement strand
ATTCTATTTAATTAAAACTCTGCAACAATATTATTGTTTAAATTTTAGATATTATAGAATATCATATATAATACCACAAATATTACAACAGTTTATGTTTAAATAAATAAGGTACCAGAGAAAATTCTAAATTATTTTCATCAACTACGTTTATTCTTATCTTTTGGTGAACATAAATAATGTGTTTTTATTCAATAGTTTAAAAATATAAGCAATAAAAATATGTTTTGGGGAGCACCTAGTGCCTTTCCGTTTTACCAATAATATCACAGTTTTTGAAACAGTTTAATATTTGAAATTCATGGTCTTTTTTTCATTTTTCCATTAAATATAATATTATAGTAGTTAGATTTTGAAAACTTTGCTCGTTTTATCAGCTGTCAATTAAATCACCATTTAACCTGATCTAGAACTAATCTAGATTATAATTTAAACTTTGGTAAAATATAATCGGTTATGTCAATGCAATTTATCAGTTTTTCACAGCTATATAACTTATTTACAACTGTCAAGCAAAATTTTAAACTTTATTATCATTATAAGAATGTTAATATTTGATGTGATACCTACATCAAATTAATATTTCTTAAAAAATATTTTAACAATGGAAAACTCTTTGGTGTCAATTTTATTTAAATAATTTATTTACAGTCACAAGTCGGAAAATAATATAATATGTATGGACTTAAACGAAATCTCAAAATAGACTTTATGTAGGTAGGTAATTAATTATCGAAATGAAAACTCGTTCGAATAAACAATAGCTGTGTAGAATCGACTGTAGTCGGAGTCGATTCTATTTGATTTCAATTATAACTGAAACATTGAACTTTTGGGTAGTATAATGAAATACACTATGTACAGTAACAGAGATGTATAGGTTTATTGTTTTTATTTTTTTAACATTAATTTGTGATCGTTATCAATCTATTTCATTTATAAGTTCTTGAACTAAATGGTTCAAATGTGATCTACAATTTGACATGACGGTACGCATAACTTACAATTTACGTGCATGTTGGTTAATTAGGTACCGTATTAGTAGCTTTTCAGCATAATAGTATAATTTTAAATTATTTGAATATAACTTATTGATTGTATATTATTGTATATAATAGTACCTATTAATTGAGATTGTGTAATTTACGTCAGTAATATTTCAATTTATTTAATTTTTAGAATTTTGCACAGTTTGAAGTATACATATATTACAATATGTAATATTTTAGTTTTTCTAGGTTGTAATGACTTTTGTTATCTAATGAATATCGCATTATGAGCTACGGATTAGACTACCGGGCCTCAAAACGAGAGTTTCAATGGGACCCTAGAATTCTTGTTTTTCGAGAAATAAAATAAATAGTAATAATATTTTTTTTTGTAATTTACTTATAAAGTTGAAACCTCGATAACAGAGCCATTGGCTTGTATTACACACTTAAATTACTTAAACTAAATCTTATAATTTAATATCTTTCATAAATAATACACTTAGTTACATTTAATGTTCATATTAGGTACGAAATTTTTTTTTCTATATTCGAGTTATTAAAGTCGATAAATATAAAATAACTGCATGGTCAGAAAAAATGTATTTGTCCTTATTTTTCTCAAGTTCTGTTATAAACATGTCTATACATAATCACCATCATAATAATTAATGTGCAATAATAATAAATATAAACAATAAAAGTATAAATAAGTAACGGCAAAACAATTTCACCAATACCAGTGAAAAACACCAATTATCTACGTTTATTAAAATTGTAAATACTACATTTTAAAGATAATTGTTTTACAATTATATCCAAAACCAATTGCATAAAATATTATCTCTGACATAATACCATCATAATGTAGTAAATAATATTATTACTGTTATACATTTTAAATTCTTAAAAAAGCATGATACTACAACCAAAGTTTGTAACTTCACATTTTACGTACCTATTTGCTTATAGTTTCATAAAAATAAACAAAAATGTTTGCTCTTAACCAGTGCTGTAAATTGTAATAGCAATTATAACTAGAATAATACAGTTATAATATAATAAATTACAATAATTACAAAGACTTAGTTTCTCTCTGATATTTCTTCAATGTATCGTAGTCACTTTTACAGTAGTTATAAGAAGCTCCAAATAGTTTTTGCATCTGATATTGGGATTTGCTCGGTAAAATTCTGAAGTAAATAACACAAATATTGTTACGATATTGTTCTTAAGTTATTTGTTTATTTTTGTCATAGATTAGGCAATGTTAGTGTCTTATAACAAAAATTATTATTGAAAGTGAAAATTATTTAATTGAATTTAAAATTATTACTTGTAAAACATAATTGCCAGAAACAAATATCCAGGTATTGTAAACATTTTTTTGTTTTTCAATATTCCATCCACCGTGCTATCACATATTACTTTAAGAGGAATAACTGGAAAGCTTAAGAAAAAACATTTTCAATATTTAAAATAAATAAAATAAAAGTAATATATTTTATGCAACTATTATAATAGGTGTCTGTATAATCTCAACATTTATCATCTTTGTACGATGAAGATATAGATAAGGGTATAAGTAAAATGGTTTGAATGTTTAAATATTAAAAGTAGTGAATAGATCTTGTGTCAAATAAAAACAAAATAAATAAAAGTTAGGAGTTCATTACATTATTATTGGATAGTTTTATAAGATTAATGTTATGTGTGATGTCAATGGTTTAAGCTAATTAATTTATATCAAACTATATTAATATGAAATAAATCAATAAAAGTAGTTCTGATAACCTTAAGTAAAATAGTACAATATATAATATTTAATTGTGTAAAAACCTGATACTAATATTCTTCGTAATTTCTTCATTTGAATCCATGAAGTATGGACACACCGTAGTTAGGACAACCTTTGAATTTAGCATATTTAGTTCTTGGTCTAAAGCTTCCATCATACCTTCAATAAATGGTTGTTAAAAGTAAAAATCAAATTTTATGTTTTTAATATATTTTATGAGAATATTTATGAAAAACAACATACAAAAAGTATTTAAGTCCATGATATACAATAAGAAATTAATTCAAAAGGTTTGTATAAAAACTACATACTATGTAGTTATTTTAACAGTGAACACTAAATAATCATACCTAGCCACAAAAATAATAAAGATTTAAAAAAACATTTTTCACATAATTTCAAGTCATAACAAAACCGAATCGTTGAAAAATTATATTTCTATTGTTTTTTTTAAGTGTTTACTTTTTTGAATGATAGCACACATTTTTAGTTTCATATTCCGAAATTAAAATTATTTTTACTAGTACAACCCTTTGATTTTGAATTAATAAACGAGTAAGTAATTAATTGATTAAAAGCATTTAAGTTGGGTTTAGCGACATCTTTGGCACCTACAAAATGATGACTTTCAAAATGTATTCTGTCATTGAGAATCCAAAAAAAACTTGAAAATGTATAGAGATATAATATTTCCGAAAACGCTAATACTTTTCAAGATAATGCATGTTTACTGTAAAGGTTGGGGTAGGTTAGGTTTTACTAACTACACAGTAAAAATTATAATGCACTTTAACGTTTTTATTTGCTTTAAATTATTACATATTGGCCGTAATGTTTAATCAATATTAATGCCATGTCGGTGCATTGTTTGTTAAGTCTCTATGGTCTATGTAAAACATGGACAACATCCATTTGTCCAAATATTATCTAAAAACATTTTAATATATATTTGAATCAACAAATAAAAATTAAATATTGAATCAAGTGTTAAAAAAATACTAGATCGATATGTCAAACCTTCAAAAATATTATTCTCCACAATTTTCGAAGCAGCTGATTTTGATCTAAGATACCTTATAAAGTTATAAATCATAAAAAAACCATTTTATACGAACGCGTCAAGTCTACACTGTGTGAGGGTGTGAGAGTAAACAAATAGTGCACAGTCATTCTCTTAAAAATCATTTAAAATAAGAAATTATTATAGTTGGACATTTTTTATACCGTTCCTCGTGTTTATTTTAAGTCGTAAAAGTAAAGAGATTAAAAAAAAAATCTAGTTAAGTTTATAAAAAAATAATTCACCTGTAACGCCCCACTTCGAAGCAGTATATGCGGACAGCGAATGAGTTCCTACCATTGATATCAATGACGAAATTGATACAATGTGTCCACTATTTCTGTTCAACATCGATGGGAGTATCTCTTTATTCATCTAAACGAATAAAATACAAAATTTTATGGAAAAAATTGTCTATGTTAAAAACAATTGATGATCGACCGGAATACATTTAATTAAAGCCTGATATAAAAGTTTGGCCTCCAAATTCAGTTGTTGCTTACATACCCAAAACTGTCCCAGTACGTTGACGTCAATTATTTCTCGGACTAGTTCATCTGTTTTGGAATTTACGTAAATATTTGTCCTTACTACAGCTGCGTTGTTTACCAATATATCTACTGGACCTAAGTCATTTTTTACAGCTTCGTGCATCGATCTGATTTTTTCTCGATCGGTAATATCCAAAGTGAAAGCTCTGACTGTGCCACCCTCTCCACGGATCATTTCGGATGTCATTTCGTTACCCTCTTCGTCGATGTCAACGCATACGATCGATGCACCGAGTCTATGAAAAGCCAAAGAAAGTTCACGACCAAGGCCTCTAGCAGAGCCAGTTATCTGAATGTAAAAATGTGGAATAACCAATACGATTAAATTAGATTAAACTTATTAAACTTTTGAATATAATGAATTTATGATATTATTGTATTTTACCGATTCTATTTATTGGCATTAATATTGTTTACATTTAGAAATTAAATTAAATTTGAACGTTTTTAAACCACAAAGTAAACGATACATTATTATGTTGATTAATACCATGAAAATTTACGTTTATTTCTTATGATGGTTATAGAACGATAGTCAATTACTATATTAAGTACACATATTAACACCTCTAATGGATATTTGACACTCAACCAATAATATTTTTTTCTAATGTAAACTAATAGCTATTTTAAGTATTAAATTGAATCTATTTTTAGAATCTGAATGGAGATATAAATCTATTGATTTTACAATGATGAGTGTTTAAAAAAAAAAATTTTTTGTTTAAGACATCACATTTTGAGACAGTAAAAATGCTTTGAATTTCAACTTTAGCATCTTTTCTGGTAGAAAAATAAAATTAGTTATGCTAATTGGGTAGTCAAACAATTTCTAGGAGTTTTCAAAAGGATTGAGAAAAATAAATAAATGTTAATTTTTTTAACCAAAACCAGTTTCCAACAAAATCGATTTTGCTTAATGGTGTAACTCTTAAAAAGTAACCATAACTACATTACATTTTCAGCGAATGTTTATATTACAATTTTCTATACCTACACGGCTACACCATGACCCTTTAAATAAAAACTTATAAAAGTAGAAACTTTTTTAATGCCTTTAAATAGTTCAAAAATAGTCAAAATATTTTGTCTCTATTTGAGCAATTAATAGGCATAAGACAATTTTGATTTAAAATAGTTTTTATTTAACCATTGTCGATAAAAAAATGTTCACTCCGTCAAAAAACTTGAAAATGTAATTTTAGAAGGTTATATTATTACAGCTTATGCACTCAATGACATTACTTTTTTCGTCAAAAATTAATTTAACTTACTAAAATCTAATATTGAAATAAATTACAATAATATCGTAACATATTTACTTAGTATCTAATATAGGCTGGCTGGATCGTTTTTTGTATACAATGATTTTATATCATTGAATTCAAATTTAACATATCCGTTACAGTGACTTTTCTAGACAACTATCTATAATTGTACAATGGAGAAATACCCACTTGGATTTAGAATAATTATAATAATAATAATGGATAATGCTTACCAAAATGACTTTTCCACGGACATCTTTTCTTGTTTGCATTAAACATTTAATACCAGCCCATATATAATTTGGTAACAAAAGTACGAAGAATATGAATAACGACAAAAAAATTTTTACGGGATCTCGTGGAATCAAATAGCTTTTGGTGGCAATAGATTTTTCATAGTTGACATTTTCCATTTTGAAATATTAGAATATTATTGGATGTATGCAATTGTAGACAGTAGATGTTGTCATAAGAAAAGCTAAGTAGAAACAAAGATAATGTTCCTCTCAAACATTTAACAAAACTATCTACTGGTGTAGAATAAGTGAAACGCTATTGCTATATATATAACACGCAATTAATGCGACCTAAGTAAAAAAACAGTTATTATTTAAAATACAAGTGTAAGCTAAGTTTTAAATTTTCTTTTAATTTCCAATGAAAACTTTTCATGCTAAATCACGTCTTGTCTATCATTAGTACAACATACATTGTGTAAGTATAACACCAGAATTTATAAGGTTTATAATTATTTATATAATAATATATTGATTTTACTAGATGATGATGTAAAGACAGAAAATTAAAAAATGTGAACCATTATGATATTGGCAACCACAAAAACTATAATTAAATATTTCGATAAAATATATTTCGGTAACTAAATTGTAAGATATTAACTTTTTTAAGTAAAATAAATAAAAATCTTGTGTACAACAAAATATATCAGTAAGTAAAAATCATATCGTAGTGTTTTTATTATTAATAAAACAATTTTTTTTTTAGGCTTTAAACTTTAAAATATATATAAGAACACCTAAATCAAGAATTCAAAAAATAAAAACAAACTATATGTTTATAATTATTTTGCCAACACAAATTTTCATATTGCTGTTGAATTATTTGAATGAATTATTTATATAATATTGATTTAGTGTAATGTATACGCGAAAAAACTGTCATTGAAAAACATGATATTTATATGATGTATTTGTACTTTTTTAATGTTAAATTGAATTAGGTCCATGAGACAATTTTTGATTTGAGTAAGTATAAGAATTTATAAAAAGACTAAAACTTAATGTGTTTTTGATAATAGTATAAACATTCATAATAATATGACATTTTGTGATAAGTTTGAGAAAATGTAAACAACTTCGCTCAATTTTACGGATCAACCACGAAGCTTTAATTGAACTATTATTAAGTGTATAGGTAACTTATTTATTTATGAACCAAAATGTCGTTCACTCCATAAACTGTAAGCTAACCAACCTTCACCAGAAACCACTAAATTGATTTCTATTTGTTTTTGACCCTAGAATACTTACATAGTTATTATTAATTTATCAGTGTCCAAACAATCGTTAGTGTCAACGTCTAAAATTACTTAACGTTTTAATGATTAAAAATAACAATATTTCATATTTTTTTGTATTGAGGTGTAAAGTAATGCATTAATAATAAATAATTGTGACGAACGGTGGGGGCCAACCGAATGCCTCGCTCTTGTGACGTCACAATCTCTTAAATTATTTTCAAATAATGAGGAGGGTCAGTGGCAATGTTCACCAACTTGCTCGCAAAATGAAGAGATAACGGAATTCAAAACAAATAAATAATTAAGGAAAAAAGAGGTTAGTTGGCGTATCAAATATTCAATTTGAAAAAATAAAATAAAACCATTCAATCAGTCACTTATGTAACACAATTAGTATACACTTAATACAAGGGTATTGTTTCACGGTCTTAAACGCTTAATGAGTTCAGGGAGAGAGATGAGCAAATCGATTATTTTTACGGGGAAGGAGCTGGTCGTTGACAATGAAATGGGATAAAACTGTCCAAACTCGCGACTGCATCCATGACATCGTTAATTTATTGATATATACGTATCATAGATGGACAGGCGTAACTATTGAATGTTGTCTGGTTCCAAGGTGTCTTGACATATTACCAAGAACAATAAAATGGCTGGTCGTCAAACGAGATCAACGCCGGGTTATTAGCAATCACTTTATATGGTTGACTAGACATAATAATATTTTATGATGTCGAAACAATTATAATCATATTTATGTGAACAGTAACCGCACAGTCGTCGGTTTTAGAAGAAAAAACTATATGATGTCAACGACTTTGAGTATACAAATGATTAACTATTTAATTTATTAAACACTAACTTATTAATTGAGATTCATTTTGCAATCATACTGAGTACAAAATTAGAGTGGGTTTAATGAGTTCGCGAGAGTAACGCACCGAGAAATCAAATAAGGGAACAAAATTGTGTAGGTCGGATCAAGCATGTACGACGGAGAATAACAATGGAAACTTCAATATTTGAAATACCGAATTTGTGGTGATGGCCATTAGGGAGAGTGCAAATGAAATGTTCGGTTTAATAAAGTTGTATAGGAATCGTAATGGAAATGATCAAAACGTTCTCAGTGTGGGAAACATTTTTATCTGACAGCTGATGTTACTTGTACAAAGAAACGGATTTTAGGAACACTTATAAATTACGATATTTTAAGAATAATTGTAGAATTCGAAATCGTTTTTGTCGGTACATCGATTTAACTTTATAAGCAAGTAGGTATATATGAGTGGTACCCAATCGACTATAGACTATTGTTTTGTAATACATAATATTTAAAAAATGTGCTGTTTGATTTAAAAAAAAAAAAAGTTAAATACAAACGGTGGTTGAACTAATTATGCAACTTTCCGTTGGCATATCTTCCAATGAACTACAACTCCTTATGTCGATTTATCTCAGCACAAAATAAACTTGAACAACAGTCTAAATAATCATAACGATATTACAATTGTATTTAAAATTGCCATAACCACTTAATATCCGACAAATGATATTCATAATATTAAATCCTATCGTATCATGATAAATTGCAATGTTTTTATACTTAATGAAATGAAATTATTATTTTTCTCGTCTATACGTTATTATTTTACAGAGCAGTGCTTTTATTTTTATTTTTTTTTGAATCTTCAACTCATACAAATATAATGTGTTTATCAGCAATTTTACATTCAATTTGACGTAATAACTGAATTCAGGTACCCGCTGATTTTCAAACGACTATAGAATTTATCAAATACATATTTGTTTTAATAATGAATACCCAGTGAATGACCTCGTGGTTGAGGCCAACAATATACATATTATGTGTCTTATGATAGGTATTACTTTAAGGATTTAAAGCCATTAAAAAATGTTCATGCAATAATTTATACCACGGATTTGTAAATACTAAGTGGATCTTTTGTTATTTTTGTTATTAAACTTAAGTTCCGTATGGCCATGTTGACTTTGTCAGTGCTGAAATCACATTTTATTTAAGTAGGTAGGTACTCCGCGACATAATATACTGAGCAAATGAGCGAAAGCCTCGGATTGCGAATCGTGAATATTTATTATTTATGACTGAAATGCAAAATAAATATAATATAATATAGTTATAATGAATAAGTAAATAAAATCTTTCTGAACATTTTTTTTTTAAATGTATGATCAGAAACTTATTAGGTTCAGAAAATTAAAAAAAAAATTGAGTACAGGGAATTGATTTAAAGTTGTTACTACATAATAATATCAAATAACGAATTATAAAAATATTGATATCTATTATAGTAGTTATGAGATCAACTAAAACTTTACACTTTTGGCCAAAAATAACACTTGTTCGCTTATAGTAGTGATAGAATATTAGGTCGGTTTTCAGAAGATAAGTCTGATATACGAGAGATCTTCATTTGTTGTCATTATAACTACGCACACGCGAATGCGATACTCACGCGTGACATAGAATATAATATTGTCTGTAATTTTGATTGTATGGAAAATGAAAGGTTTAAATTTACTTAAAATATGTGACAACACACAATGTCACATAGGTACGTATAATTTGCTGTAAATGTATATTGCAGTATTTGAAAGGCTTACACTAAAACATACGTAGTTTCTCATAAAGATTTCTAGGTACAAATCTCAGCAGCTACGTGATAATGAGAAATAGATAAATAAATTCATATAGCTTTTTCATACATACATCATCAAGAATGTCTTAAACTGTGCAAACGTTTTTCATTTTGATTTGCAGAACGCCTTAAAAATAGTCGTTACAAGTCATTCCAGCTACCAACAAGATGCTGTAGGTTATTTAGAAAAGGGCATATTTAGTAGTTGATTTACCACTTCCGTTATTTATATTAGTTGTTATTGTTTTGAGGAAATTCTGGACTTACGGTTTTATTATATTGTATATGCTTGGATCAACTGCATTAAAAATACTAAAAATCGCCTGTTCAAAACACCATCAATGTGCCCCCCAAAAAAGAAAAGTTTTGACACAAATATAATGTTCTTAATAACCATCAATAGACAATTTGAAACGAAAACTAAAAAAAAAAAAACAATCATAAAAACAAATATACGACATCCTACATAATATGTTATCCGTCGGCTAGTAATTTTATTTAAATTGTCCAAATAATTTAAATTCTTGATTTATTTCTTAACGAATTACGCCATTTTTGAAAATCATAAATTTTAAATAAATTTCGAAAACAACAATCATCTAACTACTGACACTAATTTAAATATAAATTATTAATTTAATAACAATAAGTCAATCAGACACTAGTCTTATCGTTTATATTTATTTAATATTAATTCGTCGCCAGGTTCTCCTAGAATATTGACTCGAACTATGTTGTTGAAGAGCATTTGCAAGTTGTCCGGTAACAGCCTGGAAGAAAATAACAAAATAATGCATTACTGAGTTTGTTTTTTTCTCTCGTGTAATATAGATCGTCTTAGAAGAACGTTTGACAATGAAATTTAAGTTTTTATCTTACCTAATTATTCCCGTCATTGTCAGCATGTGGCCGGGAACCGAGAATATCCTCTGTTCTTCCAGTATCCCTTTCATCATTTGACTACCGGCTACGTGAGTAGGTATTTCGGGCAGTCTAAGTACAAACGTTCGTCGGCCATTAATAAACAATATTTAATATTATTCTTTAACGTAAAACACTAAAAAGTTATGTTCTCGTATATTAGATAGGCATCTGGTTTATACCTGATATCTAAAAACGAAGTCACTTTCGGGTTGGTTTCCACAAAATAAGGCAATATAGTCGTGGTCTTGACGTCAGTGTTGAACCGTTTCAACTCGTTGTGCAAACATTCCATCATACCTGCGTACATCGTGTGCAAACGTCAATTATATTTTTTACTTTTTATGCTCCTTATAAAAAGTGCTGGCAGATAGCCCCCGAATGGCAAACATTATTAAAAACAATTGTTTTAACATTAATATACACAGCAGAATGGATGAATTGTAAAATGAATAAAGTGTCTTTTTATTGTTTTCGACTTTTTGATTATTGAGGATACAATATTATGATCGGCCGTCCAGAATCAACTTAGAATGAATAGAAATAAAACCGAGATACATTGTTTTTGAATTCCTTATTTTTTTTTATCAACGATATTACCCACATTGTAGTGTAAAAGTTACAGAATAAAAAAATCGGGTAAATGGATGTCGCTGTTCTGTACATTATAGTTGTCTAGGAGGTCGCTGTAATGCCCCCCCTCCCCCGGGCGGTATTTCGTGATTTTTTAGAATTTTATCAAAATTCTAAGTTTAAACTCACATAAAAAACTATTGTGAATTTACGCTCAACTTTTTTTTAAATTTCTACTGACAGAAATACTTACGAAGAACCTTGTATTACATTTATTACAATTTTTTTGACAGAGAGCAACATTTTTTATCGACATGAATTTAAAAAAATAATAATAATAATCGAAAAATTCATATGCCTATAAATAGTTAAACACAAGTCAAAATATTTTAAAAATTTCATGATCTATAGAAAATGCAAACACAAATATTTAGTAAAAATTTCACGTATCTACGATAAAATTGTTTAGAGTTACACAAAAAACCAAAATCGATTTTTTCGAAAACTGGTTTTGCGTACAAATTCTGGATTTTTCTCAATTATTTGTTTGTTTTTCCTGTTGCTTTTGAAAACTATTGCTAATTTATAATGTTGACCTGATGAGTACACCAACTAGATTCATTTTGTTACCAGAAAAGTTGTTGTCGGAGAAAATCGAAGCACTTTTACTGCAAGAAACAGTGATGACAGAAACGAAAAAAAAATTAATTAATAAATATAAAAACACACATAATTGTCAATTCAATACATTGATCGCTCGGAATCTAAAAAAACATTTTTGTCTTGACTAGGTATTTAATTATTTGAACAGCCGACGCGTGCCTACAAAGTTTTTCGATTATTGACATTTTGAAATCATTCGAATTACACAGTGAAACTGTAATAATAGTTCTAGTAATATTTACCATTTATGCCCCATTTGGTAAGTGTGTACGTGGAAATATTAGCTACACCGGCCATCGAAGACATCGACGACATGGCTACGATGTGTCCATGGTTTCTCTCCAACATCGATGGAAGAATTTCTCTTTTCATCTGCGTGGAAAATTAACAATAACGACAAATGATTATTATTACATCGATCGCGATCGGATTTCCGTATTATTTTATGGACATTTATCGTATAAACTTTACCGAGTTAAACTGCTGAACGCATTTTATTGCATCGTAATAATTTATTTGAACAGGGGTTGGGGTTTTTGAGCTGTCATTTTTTTTTTCAGGTGGTCATAACACGCGGTTCCTCTAGTGGAAAATGTATCTCATACTGATTATATTTTAATGCCACTTTTAGTTTGCATTTTCTTTTTAAAATTTTACAAAATACTAAAAACAAATTGTTCGTGGGTTTTAATGACATTTTTCAACTTAATAGCATTTAATTAATGAAATATTGGTTGCTTAGCTAGACATCTGACAGAAATAGAAATATTACAGTACAATATATTTTTACTGTCGTGAAAAAAATCATATTGGTATTATAGGTACACCGTAGCTTATAAGGGGGAACGAGTTTGTCTTCAGTGACTTCAGCCTTGCCTACACGGCCGACCAGCTGGTCACACATGCACACATCATTTTTCTCTAACTGTTGTTAGCCTACGTGTCAATAGTTATTCGCTTTTAAAATGTAAATTGCTACTTAAAGTCTGTTTTTCATTTAGTGTTACGATATTGGTCTTTAGAATATTTCATCAAATCAGAATCAGCAAAAAAATTCACTATTAGTTCATTTACTAAAATGTATTTTTCAATTATGATTTCAGATTTAAAAGTCAGAAGACCTAACTCTACATTTAAGCATTATTATTTTATAATAGAATATATAATATTTTTTTCTAATTTTAAGGTTTAAGCTATACATTTTACCGAGTGGTTTTAGGGATTTTCTTAGTTTTTTTTAGCATATTCTTACTAGACGTTAAACATCAAAAGCATTTTTTCATATTATATAGTTGCCTAGCTACAGTGTATTTATTAACCTGCAACGAATATCTAAAAGAGTTCAACTGGTATAACTCACCCAAATATGTGCCATTAGGTTGACATTGACCTGGTCCGTGATGAATTGATCCTTCGCTGGATCGATGTATAAATGTCCCCATACAATTCCTGCGTTGTTGATGAGTATATCAACCGGGCCTAAATCGGCTCTCACCTTTTTGTGCAGATCTTTGATCTGTTCCTTTTTCGAAACGTCACATTTGTAGCTAATGGCAACGCCCCCGCTATCTTTAATTATTTGAGCCGTTTCATAGTTGCCCATTTCATCGATATCCACGCAAGCAACTTTTGCACCCAGTTTACCAAATCTAGTCGCAAGTTCACGTCCTAATCCCCGAGCAGCACCAGTGATCTAAAAAATATAATACATACAAATTAGTAATAAAAATTGTTTTTTTTAAATTTTAACTAGACAATTTTTCTTTTAATTTAGGTACACAGTTTTATACTTACAGTGAATAATATTACACAACTAATCATTGAGTTTGAATTAAATTGATTTTGTTAAGAAATAAAAAAGTAATCAACATAACAACACAAGATATCATTAGGACATTAGATATAGAACTAAAAGCTAACTTTAAAAGTCAGTTCACAATAGGTAGTTGCTTTTTTTTACAATCTCGAATATTCTACTTAATATTTTAGTGTAAGTAATCGACCTACCTAGATTTAACCTAGATCTAATCTAGATAATGTCTGTGTTAATAACCTAGTTACCTGCTGGTAATGTTATATTTCTCTAAATGTCTATATTATTTTTATTTAATGCTTTATAACGTATTTAGATACGGATTAAATGTGGTAATTAGATAAATATTATAATTTTCAATAATCTGTAAAAATAAAAACAACGTATTGTACTATTGCATTGAAAATGATTATTTATGTATCTTTAAAATATTTTATCAACATTTGATGTGATAAAACAATACAGTTACATAAAAATGTTGATATAGTTTATCTTCGTTGTTGTTGTTGTTGTTACGTTCGTGTATTTTACAATTGTAATAGATGTGACGAGGTATTTTTGCAAATATATACAAACATGATAACTTAAAAAATAACGATAGTATAAAACTTTCACTAAAACAAACAATAGCTTAGTAATTAAAATTAAAAATATTTTTTTTACCGTCAACATTTACAAATTATTTTATTCATACTTTGTTTCGCCGTATTACGGTTTCGTTTTCACAAAAATATGAAAAAATAACACACAACTACATGGTGTATTTTTCTGCAGTATTTATCTGTGTAACTTGTTATTTTAGATAAACTGTATATATAGTGTGCACAACAACCCTTAGCGATTTCCTCGCATATAACACGATCAGTCGTATTGTATTGCATTTAAATAAATAGACCGCCCGCGGGCTCGTTTTAGGTGTTCAAAAAATACATTCCTCATAATATTATGCACTAACGTATATATATATATATATATATGTGTATGGTAATAACGTAAAGACGTTTTTAAAAATATTTCTCACTTTCAAAGAGCAAAAATATAAGCTTGATCAAGATAACTGCTGCAGTCGTACATGGATAGGGTACCTTTTATTTGCATGAAATGCCTATGCTTTTTTTATTTAGGGTTATGTTTTTTGAAGCCCATTCATAATGGTCGAAACGTGCTTTGACGGCACACGAACAAATCAAATACAACACACACGATTCGTGCATATACATACACTATAGGTATACGATACACTGAAGCCGGTCTCATCTTCTGAAGATTTATAATATTTGAAATGTAATGCTTCAAATCGTATGAGGCGGCCTCAAGAGTGTTATGCAAATTCGTAATAGTATTATTAGAACGCTGATTTGTACGCACTAAAAAGTATCAAAATACGACATAAACTATAATACAATATAGGGTCAAAAGTGTGGAAATAGAAGAAAAATCTTTTAACTGTGTAATATATGGTGCAAAAATGTACGATTTGTATTCGATAATTATTTTTACTACCTGGCCTATAAATGTACTAGGTATTGAAAATAATTTTAAACAAACCAAAGAACTTATAATTATAATCATTACAGGTAACTAGTTAATAAGCAAAATTAATTTGTAATTTTATAATTTATGATGATTTCATCATTAAATGGTTATTTGCTTGACGACAAAATATCATTTTAAGTAATGATAAACAAGTTTATACATTTTTCTGTTCTATAATCGAACAATTTTGAATTTTATCAATATATACACAGATATGTAAGAACCATTAAATGTACAATGATATGGAAAAATAATTATACTACGATAATAAAGATTACCTACTGACAAAAATTCCAAAAAAGGGAAAAGAAAAAACATGCAATTGCGTAAGAATCCGCGCTCCAACTATTATACTAAACAACATATAATAATAGAAAAAAATGCAAATAACATCAACCTGTACAAAACCCTATAATAATGGCCTAGATGTCTATCTATTTAATGATCAATAAAAAAAAAAATTATATAATGAGGTTATGTGTCGTAACTGCTCAATACCTATTCACTTTACATTGAAATCGTTCACCTTGCTGATTATTTAATTTGATATATTCCAGATGTACACAAATATTGTTCTGCGGTAGGTGTGCGCGAATGACTTCTGATCAAATTCGGCGATCTATCCATACCCGGGCGATTTGTCGCATAACCGTTAAACATTTTATATTTTTAATATTATCTTCGAATAAAAATCAAAGTTGTAAAATGTTGTGATTCATTACAGGCGACTGTAGCGAGTAAGAAACTATTCAGATGTATACAGCACAAGTATTTTTTTTTTACACTAGACCATTAACATATTATAGTGTAGACCTACCTACGTCATGTATTTTATAATGCGTGTAATAACTAGATTTCTCACGGAAGAAAAAAAATATTTAGCTTTTAACATCCTGTTGACCTTTTCGTTGTGTTTCTTGATAAATCATAGACGGTGTAGTTTTCTAGGACTATTGCGATACGAATTACAATTCAATTTTGAGAAGAGTATTTTATTTTGGAGTATGAAATTATTAAAAAATGTGTATGCTGTCGTTCAGAAAGGAAATACATAACAATTGTAACTTGTATAGGATATCTTATTTTTTTCAAAAAGTTTGATTTGTCAAATGACTTCAAATGATGTAAAAAAACATATTATTTTCAAAAACGTATTTACTGGTTTATTTACTTTTCAGGGTAATGAGTATCTACCGTTAAAATACTCACTCAGTAAATTTTACATTATTGATTCGTGTCGAAAAACACAAAAACACTCGTCTTTCCCTGAAACTGTAACGTGGAAGTTAATCAAAAGTCTTATGTAAAATATACATTCCAATAATATTTGCATTGTGTATAGACTATATTGGTAAATTTTGGGCAACGAATTTATGACTTGAGGCAATGAAACTTTAACAGTTTCTGCGACAAGAACAGCGTGAGGGGATAATAATGATCGTGGGATGTAATTTTGGAACGTAAGAGCTTTTAAATTCAACGGAAAAATGTCGACTACCGACTGATCCTCGAACTGATCGATGGACGTACTTCACCTTGAGCCTATATGGGTATGCACATAATATATGTGCCAAGTGCCTACGATACAAATACGCGCGTAAATAATTATCCCACCGAGTGACCTTGAATTTTTTTTTTTTTTGGTCTTTAGTTTTAATAACATAATAACAAATAATATCATATTTTTTTATTACGTTCATTCATGGTCAATGGCCGATGGTCGTGGCAATGAGCAATGTCAAAATACACTGGCTATACAATATTGCACATTATACACACACATACGTCGGCTATGCTTTGGTTTTATTTTAAATGCGTTTTGTGCACAGTTACACATCGTCGGCCGTCGTTGTGCATTGTTACTCGAGACATGGTCCGCGTTTCGCGACAGACGACAACAGACGATCCGATCGATGGCCGCCGAAATCGGCTGCGTTGTATTAGTCGCAGTTAGACGTAGTTACGACTGAGCGCACAACTCACCAACACGACTTGTCCCTTGACGCACTTCGGCTCGACTGGAATGAATTTTTTCAAAATCGCCCACAAAATTCCCGGCACCAGCAGCACGGCGAACACCGCCAATTGGAGGACCATCTTCAGCGGGTCGGCGGGCAACCGGTTGGGCGGCATGGCGCGTGCGGAAAAGAAAAACGAACGATTGCGATCCTTCGGCGGAGATGCGGCGAAAAACGTACGTGTCGCAGCGCACACGGACCACACTATAATAATGCGCGAGAACAATATCTGCGGTTATTTCGGTATGGACCTGAGTCGGGGTGGCGGTAACGGCTGTGAACAGCACCGGGAAACCTTGACGTGTGCAGATATGATTATTATTATTTCCTGGGAAAACGGGTTAACAGTATGATCACAGTCGGTACACATTATTACAATTATTATTATTATTATTATTATTTAATCGCCTTGAGCAGTGAACGACGTCGAAAATAGGTGAAAGTCATATCACAGTCGTCGTCGTATCACTGCATCATTGGCGATATGCCGATGCATACCATAAAAAACGTACCTACTATGGAACATCGTTTTTAAGTAGGTGCATACCTAGATTATGGTATCGTGTTATTGCATTATTATTGTGGAGTACCTATACAATATTATATAATATATATTATACGGAGTACCTCGAAATAGTCACGTTCGAATTGTGACACTTGCTCTCAACCGTTTTTCAAATTATGTCATATTATTGAAAATTATGCGAATCATTATTACTTCTGATAACCCGAGACTCCGTTGTAGTGCAAAATAATTATGCGACATCCCAGGCTGAACTCGCCTGTTTTCCGTAGGTAATAATTAATATTTAATCAGATCGGTGTAGACACGAAACTGCCAACAGCTGTAACTGCAAGCAATGCGTGGACCTAATTACCTACGATATTAGTTTTCCGGGGAAGAATTGCTTTATTTCCTTGCGGATATGTAAGTACGTTTTCTGGAGCTGAAGGTTTGATCGAGCACTATTGTTTAGTGTTTTTTTTTCTTTATCAATACAAAGACAAAATTACAACTCAACAAATTATTTATGTAGGCAATATAATATTTTAATAATATTTAATTTACTTGTTTATGGGAAGATGGCCGTCTATAACTGTATGTCTTCGAGTTCGCTCGTTGGTTTTGGTGAACGATGTCGACTTAACTGAAATGTCTCATATTAATATTGGCTTGAGTAATAATTTTTACGGTGACGACACGTGTCAAATGTGAATAAATTATGATGGTCAATTCTATAGTGTGTATTTAGTGTACAATTAATACTGTATAAGGTATTAAGGTGTAATGAACTGCAATCAAAAATGGTAAAACTATACATACATGATTTTGGTTCTTTGGCCATATATCGAAGCGTATACTTACGTATAATGATATTATATTCAGAACAAACCAATGAACCATATATTTTTAGTTTTTATTAATCTTGTTTGTCGAGGAATCCCAAATGGTTTTTATGATACACATTATTTTACTCAGCTTTATAGGATTTTACGCCGTCAAAACAACAGTAAAGTTGTGATAATAATATTATATTATTATTATTTTTATTGTACTTTGATATGTTTTTGTTCCAACTTTATAATATGTAATGCTGCAGGTAAATGCATGTACAAACTCCAATGTGAAATTGTCTCACAACTGTTATATCAACTAAAATTTGAAAAAAAAAAATCAAATAATAATGTTCGTTATGATAAAATCAAATACCTACCTACCTGAACAGTTATACAGTTGTCTGTATGAGACAATAACTACGCTTTTGTCTCACGCCCTCAGATGATTTACAAATATGCAACAATACCTCTTCAAATGATCAGTTTATTTTGTATTATTATTTTTATTCACCCCACAATAATAATAATAATAATAATAATAATAATAATAATAATAATAATAATAATAATAATAACAAGTTGTCTTTACGGTGAAATATTACTCATATTGTTTGCAATAATAATTATGAATGCATGTACTAACTGTTTATGTGTTGGTCTTTTTACAAAAGATTTAAAATTTTAATTATGTTAAATCATAGTATTGTGTCAGGCCTCACTCTTTTTATTACGCTTACGTATCATTACGCAATAGACACAGTTCAAATATTTTGACTTGCATTTACGTAACTAAATGTTTAGTTTACATAATATGCTAATTTTTTGGTAGCATGTACCTATTCCAAGACTGCTACTTACCAGTAACAACAATTGTTTATATGGTTCAGTATGACTGTGCTTACCATTGTAATTAATGATACTAACTAAATAGGTAGGTACAATTAATTTGAAAAAAAAATTAGTTGCTACTATGTGTACCTACTGATAATTTCAAATATTAGATTGGTAAGTACTTAAGTTTATTTTCTTTCACATTTTTCATGATAAAGATTATCCGTTGAAAAGGAACTATTCCCAAAAATACCATTGTTAAAATTATACGGTACGACAAAATATTTAAAGTGGGTTCCATAGCATTATAATATAATTTGAAAGTAAACCGCAACATCTAAAGCAAGCAACCACAACAATATATATTTTGTATGAAAAAATATATATATACCTATTTAATAATAAACTATTCAAAATTCAAATGAACAAGTTTTAAAAAGGTGCTGTTTGATGAAATATTACCGATGTCAAAGGTCATACTAAAATTACTTTTCTTTAAATGTCAATTTGTTTCTTTGGATATTTTCCAGAAAAACAATATATTGCTAAATATGTTTAAAAACAAATAGTATAGATAGTATGGGACGAAGTTTAATCAAAAAGATTGATGTAAACTAATGTTATCTAAAGATTTATAGAGTTTTAAATATTTTTAAACAAAATATTAACAACTCATACTTTAATAACTAATTGGTGCAACTAATGGCTATGGTATGGCCTGCACCTTCATTAAAACATTTAAAATAACTATTCATTTATAATAATAATAATATATCATCATTTTACTCACTGTGTTCCGTGTACATAATATATTAAAATAGTATTGTGTGCTGCCTAGAAATTTTTTTCGGGGGAGGTTCAATATGTTTACCACTAGCCTAATCAAGTTCAACACGTATATATTTTATTAAGATCAACTTGATGAACAATTCACCCCCTCCCCCTAGGAACTCCCCTGTCCATTGTTATTTTTATTTTTAATTCATCCCAGTATAATATCATAAGTATTAAGTTCACGCTCAGTCATTCAATCAATAAAGTTTGTGTAATATGTTAAGTAATTTTGACTTTGCATGGTCACTTACTTATCACGAGTTAAACCGGCTATAGAACATAATATCTAGAGTATGTATGAATAACCTTACCCACCATACCTGTTTATCAGGTCCCATTACTTTGTATATATTTGCAATATTGACCATAGTTAAAGTGTGTAAGTGAATCATTATGTCTGTAAATTATACCCATGTTTTTATTCCGAAATTTACCGACGTCACATTTTCTGTTCAAATAAAATAAAATTTGATTGCATAATCAAAGTGGTTTTAAGTGGGGGTATGGCATGGCTACGAGAGAGGTATTATAATTTGTGTTGGGCCTGTATCTTCCCAAAAATTACCTTCGGACTTGTCTTTCCAGATTACCTTCACTCGAGAGACCGACACTATTGTATTAGTACCTATATCTATATTCATTTTTCGCCTATTTACTGTGACAGGTAATTATTACTGTTTGTATGGCGATCGCATACAAAATCGAATAATATGTTATCCTTGATAACTTATCAATACTAACTTTTATAACTATTTTCTTAATATTTATTAATAGTCGATGTAGAAATATTTTCCGGTATATAATCTAAAAGCTTCTAAAAAAATCATTATACTATATGTCGATTCATTCAATTTTACTGTGTATCATTAAAACCAACCGATGATACCTACCTATGCTTCATAGCATATTAATAAGATTATGCATTTAATTATTATGTTCGGCGGAGAGCTGCGCCGGAATAATGGAACTCGTTAAAATGCATCACAATATATTAAACGATAAAGCACTTTTGTGTTGGTATCCACTCAATATCTAATCGAAAAACATGTGTTCTATATAATAATGGCACTCAGCGAGTTTGTGTATGTTAGTTATCTTTTTTTATATTTTTACTGGAAAAAAAAATGAATACAATTTTAACAAACAGTTTTTGGGTCATTGATTATCAATTGTCCGCGGATCGAGGGGACGGAGAAAAAGGGCAACGCGAACAGACATAATACCAATTGTTATCAGAATATGTATTAAGATGTTTGTTCCTGTTTATTCTTGTGGAAACATATACCTGGGGTCAGTAAAATGTCACAGACAGAAAAGATTCAATAAATCGTCGAACACTTTTTGTGTCGTGAAAAATGCTTTTGAGCCCAGTGTATAGCATTATAGGATTTAACAGCATTAAAATTTTTTAGAAAAAGTGTTTTTTAAATTAAATCCAATTTTATTATTTTCAGTTTAAAATGAAATGTTATCTGCAGGTTATACAATTTTTAGATTAATTTTAATTGTTTAAAACAGTTTACTTTCATACAGAAACACAGGAATATCATCGTGTTATTAAAATCTACTTGAAGGTTAAATTAAATAAAACACGACGCGTACTTGTAGTTATGGTACACAATAATAAAAATGAGCAACAAAGTATTATGCGTTTGCCAGTTTACCAAATGAAAAAAAAAAATCTTTCAATATAAATTTTCCTAATTATGTGTACCTATTATAGAGTACCTGAATTGCGGAATAAAAATCCCCGAGAAAAAAAATCCCCGACCATATGGAAAAAAAACCCCAGACTATAATATTTGTATATTACTCACAATCACATGCAAATTATTGAAATATTATTTTTTTAAATGCTAATTAGTGTAATTACTAATTACCATCATTATTAATAATTGATTACAAATATATACTTAATACTAATAATATTGTGTGTTTTATAATGCTGCGATATTATGTATAATTCTGTAAAATTAAATAACTAAGATAATTTTTTTTTTTCATTACTTTAAGTTATTTTCTAATGTATCTAATATTATATACGATATAAGAATTAAGAACTTAAAATATTGTGTATGGTGTAGTACTGTAGTGTGTATAGGTTACACACTACTAGGTACCTTTGATAACTGATTTTTTTTTTTACTTTGATTACCTATATTAACTATTGTTTGATAATAATTTTTATTTTAATTTTATAATGTTTTAAATATTTTATCTATATAAAGTAAAACGTATAACAAAGCTTCCTATAATAATATTTTATTTACATTATAACCGAAATATTGTATGAAACGTAGGTAATATTTTAAATGTTTAATCCTTAGCTATAAAAATTGAACAATTTCTACATTTTAATTAGATATTACTACACTGTAAGTATATATTTGTAATTAAATATTAATAATGTTGGTAGTTACACTAATTAGAGTTTAAAAAAATATCTGGTCAATAATTCGCATGTGTTTGTGAGTAATATTATAGTATGGGGATTTTTTTTCCCGGGTATTTTTATTCCGATTACCAGAGTACCTATGTGATTCTTAAGCCCACCATTTCAACAATTTCAAAGTTGCACACTATAGTAATTTATTTAATATAAAAAATACAATAATTATTACAATACAGTGGGATTGTGGATATCGAGTTATCGAAGCCAGCTATGCAAGAAGAGTGTGCAATATTTTTTTATGATTTTCGATGTGATAAATACTCAATTTTTTTTTTAGCATCGTCAGAACGCTTACCCAACCCTATAGACACAAGGGTATTACAACTTTTCTTTCAATTATTTTAACCAACAAAGTCAACCGTCCCCTATTTTGTCATTAATTAAATTCCGAATGCCTACTCTCAACACACGTTCTCGAATTCCCAATTCTATCCTTTTCACTCCCACTAATTATGGCCCGAATGCTCCATGGTGTGGTTTGCCAATGAGGACCCCCAATTTACTCTGCGAATAGCCAAGTTTCAAGAGTATTTTCTTTATTTTCCCTATTAAATACTATTAATTATCTATGTATATATGTCATACACGTTATTCATTTAATTTTTTTTAGGGGGGGGAGGGCTTGATCCGTAACATTTTGGGCGGTACTGGTTTGCGCACAAATACAAAAAAAAAAAAATTTTTTGGGCACAAAACTACCACTCGTTTGGGAACAGTTGAGCCGTAAACATGCACATGGTTTGCGCACAGTTACCTTCTGGCCTGACCTTTTAATACCCTCTTAATAAGTAAATTATTAAAGTACCTACATACATTTTCCTTCTCACGTCTTAACAGACTTAGGACTGACTATGAATATATTCATAGGTGTGGTTAAAAATGCATGTTAATACTTGCTTATTGTTAATAATAATTGTTAATAAATTATGTTAAAAATGCATATAATATAATGTTTGTGTAAAATGTGTTAATTTTAATTTTAATATAGTGATATAGACCTATAGTCGATATGATTGGGAAACGTGTCTATTATTTTCCGTAATAAAACTGTTACGAATAAAGGTGTTGTGTGTATTTTGTTTAAAGAGCAAAAATATAGAAAATATTCTATATTCTAATATTCTATATAAAAATATTCTTATAAGACAGCAATTTTCAAATAACTATTTATAGAAAATAATATTAGTATAATATAGTATACATATATAATATCATTTTTATAAGATATATCAATTTAGAAAAACTACTTATATAAAATATTTATTTTGGCGCAAATGATATGTCATTTTTAACAGTTAACAGTTAAGTTAATGAAAAGCCAAAAGTAACTAGTTAAGTTAAAAAGTTAATATAAAATTAACTTATTAACTTAACTTTAACTTTTTAACTCGTTAATGCCCAGCCTTGCATTTTTGCACCTTTGGCGCTTATGTCATATAGCCTTATTTTCGTGTGCGCAAACCAGTTGTACATTTAGGATAACCGTGTGCGCAAATGAGTTCCGATTTTTCAGGTAAAAATTATAAAATGTGCGCAAACAAGTTGCAGCCAACATTTTTATAAATAAATAAATATTAGCACAATGTAAATAGTTTTTAGCTGGCAAATGATTACCCACCTAGGTTTTCCATTTATTATTTTATTTTTCACATTCACAAGACGGTACATTTCGCAACATAATAAATCGTTCGGAACTTTAAAAGCTAAAGCTTAGTACAACGTAAATGACTAGTTTTACTTTTACGCGTGCACAAGTTCGGTAGGAATATTTATCTTATATTTTGCTCGAACGGTTTTCAAATAATACTCGGAAGGTTTATCTGTCGGGACTGGACTATTCGGCCATCAAGAGGACGGTCCGGTAAGCAAAAAAATAGTGACTAGCCAAGGTGGGATGGCGGAAGAAAAAACACACATATTGGGTTCAGTCGATCCAAGCTCAGGAGGGGAGGGCTCGGGTAGTATTCGGGGGTTGAGGGGTATTTTGTGATTCATCGTGCAGCACCGGCGGCGGCGGGCAGACAATAAAAATAAAAACGGAAAAATCATTCAATAACGGCCAACCGATAGCGATCGCGTGCGCCGTCTATGTATATTTTATATATTTCGACTTTCCGGTGGGGTGGGTGAAAAAAAATGTATATACTTTGTATGATATATAATATAATATGGTACCTTTGCCGTCTGTTTTTTTGCAGCTGTGCACAACTTTAGGAAACGATTTTCTTCGCGACCCTTTTGCGCGTTTACTATTTTTTATTACACTTACCTATATATATATATGTATATACATATATACATTTATTTTTGCCAGATCAGCCAGATCAGATTACATTTAAATTTATAGACCGCCCGCGGCCTGTAAGGTGTTAATAAAGAAAATCCATTGTGTCCGGGCGCGCGGAGGCGGTGACGACGGGGTCGCCCGTTTGTTGGGGGGTTGTTTTTTTCAAAGGATTTCTCACTGTCAAAAAGCACGCGCAAATGCAAACTCGATCTTGATAAGCATAATATAATACGCACATGAGTTAAGGGGTGAACTCACATCTTTTGAAGCGTTTACTTTCTTGTTTTAGCGCCCACGAGAGAACATTTTTTTTTCCTCTAAACACACACTGTAACACAGGTAAATGTTTGTACGAAAAAAAACATAATGACTACGACGTAACTGGTACAGTGAGCATAATGCGCACACTTATACACGATTGTGCACATACGCGTGAAACGGTGAAAACCGTTACTAAACCCTTAGCCTTTGTCCGAACAGAAGGCACATCGTCAACACACGTGTATAGGTGTAAATTTGATGTGTTAAATATAGTTTGATCGTTTGATGGAAAAATATTGCGCATAATGAGGGTAAACTGCGCAGGATTTCAAGAAAACTCCTCGGGGTGGGGCGACTCGCAAACTCTAGATTTTTACCAAAAGCCCGAGTGATTATCCTGCCGTTTATCTAGCGAGTTTTTTTATTCTTAGCGGTTTTAAGTTTTGAAACGTTAGTTTGTTTTAGGCCACGAGCATGGTTAACATCTTACAAACTGCAGGACGAGTTTAAAAAAAAAACAATTTGATTTGATTTGTAAAACATTGCATGTTTTTGCGCAGGACGTATTATTATTCGTGATTTCACTTACAAAATATATACTTGATAATATTTCATATGGTACAAATAGATATTATTATCAATTTTAGTGTTGTTATTGGTATTTGGTTGTCGTCGATATATTTTCAATTTAATGAACGACTTCTATAGATTTGAGAATTGTGGCAATCCGATAAAATACCATCTGCTCCCTATTTTCTAATCGATAGAGATACTCTCATCCTTCAACAACAGTCTCACAACGTGCTTGCCTAAAGAAAGAAAAAACATTTTTAAAACAAATAGTTTCCTCTCTTAATCGCATGATATAAGATTGACCAGGTGAATTTAAAAATTTAAAATACTACATTTTGTAATATTAGTTTTAAACTAATGTTTTAGAACTTAAATAAACATAAGACATCAAAGTTACGTATTGTATATTTTATATAATATTGGTTGGCGTCATACTGAAAGCCAAGCCAGGGCAAGTTAATGCTAGTTTTTAACTGAATTAAGTTAAGTTGATGGAAAACATTTTAAAAAGTTTAAAGTTAACAGTTAACTTATTTTTTTTTAACTCAGTTAAATTAAAAGTTATATGAACATTTTGTATTAACTTATTAACTTATGTTAGTTAAATTTTTTTTAAACATCCATATAAATAACCGGTATTTAGATATGGTATCAAAAAATTAAAATCATAAATATTATTGAACACAGAAAATAGTCAATACCTTTTCTTTTCATAGAATTAAATTATTAGATGCTGATGAATAGAATTAGGTAGTAGGCATCAAAAGAATACAAAATACAGAAATAAATACAACCTTGATTTATTAATATATCATACATTTTTTTGAATGATTAAATACAAACAACATGGTATAAAGGAATGTACTTACTTGATTTTAAACTTTGAATTCTTTTTCTGAGAACTAAAACTGTAAAAAATCTCCAAGTCTCCACTCTCCAATTAGTGTGGACTGAATGTGTTGTGAAAATTTAGAACTGTATAATTAAATAGGTAATTTAATAAAAAAATCAAATGTACTTAATTGGACACTGACAATCACATCATACTATCATAGTAACACAAAAACTGAAACACAATATTGAATATTCTACATTCAATATTGCAAATCTTGCTTGCTAAGCTTAAACCGATGTAGGCTATGACTGTTTTGTCTACTGACAATATTGGCTGCTTATAAATATAATCGTTTAAAATATGAATATTAATATATATGAGAAATAACCCAAATGGTTTTAATTTAAAAATGACTTATTTATGGCAAACATATTATATAATGATGTGTTCTTGAGAATTGTACACTTCTGATTACTGATTTATATCTAAATGACTGTATCAATATAATAGAATAATATCATATTACTTATTACTTATTACTAATGAATTGAAATATCCTTTACGTAATGTCGACTCGTCAGGAATGGTTTTTTTGCAATATTTTGGTAAAAATTCGTGAAAATGTTTATTATTTAGTATATTCATTGGAATATTTGCAGCTACCAATGTTGAACATAAATCGGCATTCAAATCTGACTGACTACTAAACTGTTGTAAAAATGGTTGAAGTAATGCAGACTTTTCATTTTCGTGCCTTTTAACAGCTTGAACGTGTTTTTCTCTTCGTACATGCTATGGTATATCATATTTTTTTTCATGTGACACTTGTGTTTCACTAAGTTTGCAATATAAAATCGATCCATCTGTGTGACAAAATTCTTCTCCAAACTCTAACACCAATTTTTTTTTAAATGCATTTGTTTTAACTTTTACCTTTTTAATACATTACAACACTATAAAGAACTACAACACTTAAATTTTGAACTGGTCGATATCGATGTCATACGAGTACTGAGGGTAAGTTATACTGACTACATGCAAAAGCCGATAAGCTATCGACCCATAAGCTACCTGTAGATTGATAATCTATACGTTTAAGGTCGTTTCACACTAATGGTACGGTCACGGTCATTATTGCGGGTTTTCACATTTCTTATTAAATAAATGAACATTTATTTTTATTTTTATAGCATAACAGACATAAAAATTCCACAGTTAGAATAACTGAAAAAAACAATAAAAGAGCAAAAAAGCATTTACACGAAAAAAAACCAAAAGAACCAAAAATAAATTCGTTTATTTGGAATCAGGTTGACGTGAAACGAATTCATGTATGATAATTAATAATTACATTTCTATCTTAAATATATAAAAAGAAGCATTTCCTTTAAAATCCGAGCCCTATAGTTATTAGTATTTATTAATTTATTATTATTACAATATGCTCGTATGCCGCAGTATGGTATGATATACCTTTATGCATATAATATACGATGCACCTATAACTATATGGCTATATATTATAGGTATATTATAAGTTATTTTTCTTGAAGATTTGAGATTTCTGGTTGATGGAACAATGAATAACTATATTTTTAATTTCCTACTCTAGTAAATGGTTATGTAATATGCATCATCAATAATAATTTTAATATATTTATTATTTTTAATTATTCATAAATTAACGTAACTTGAATTTGATTAAAAGTAACTCGTTGTTTATGAAGTTTATATCAATTAAAATAAGTTAAGTTAAAAATTAAGTCATCGAAGATTAAATTTAAAAATGTTAAACTTTTTAACTTGTTCAGGCCCAGGCTTGATGAAAGCTAGGGTAAACCTGGTTTCATAAATTGTTACATTTTAATTTATACAAACCCAAATACACAGCAGACGATAAACTAAAAAAAAAAATTCTACCGGAAAGTCAAATTCAATTCTTATGAACGTTTGAAATTGAAATTCTTACAACATTGGATATTCACTCGATTTCTCTTATAGCGGTTTTCTTATTTTGATGTAATTCAAAAATAAATAACTCCAGATTCTTAAAATTTAAACCATATGCTTATATAATCAATTTATTTACTTAGTAAAATTTTCAAAATATTTTGACTGATTTTGGGCCCTTTACGAACATTTTACATAAAAATTTTTTTTTTCTATAGTTGCATGATAAAATTTTATTTGTTGGATCAAAAAGTTTGAAAATGTAAAACCATAGTGCTGATATATATTTACAATATTAGTTGAAAAATATTTAAAATGCATATGCACAATTGTTTTATAAGCATTTTAAAGTTCAAATTTTTACAAAACTGTCATCATTCAAAATTACAAATAGTCTTATAGTTTTTTTTAACATTTTTAAAATGTTCAACTTTCATAGCTAAGAGTTGAAAATGTAAAACAAAGTTAGAATTTAATCATTTCAATCTACTGAAGTACTAATGCTTAGTAGTAAAATAAATTACTTTAAATCACAATAATATCAGACCGTCCTCACTCAGAATCGTTTTTCGTCAACAATGATTTTTTATCATTGAATTCAAATTTAACACCATCCATTACAATTACCAACTTGTAACCTACTGAACAGTAGAGCGACATCCACTTACCCGCTTTTTTCTTCTTGATTTTATTTACAATAAATTTGCCATGGTCAATTGAACAATCGGTTTTTGTTGTTGATCTATCGTCAAACTAATAAACAGATATGCCGAGAAATATTTTTTTTGAAAACTTTCACAAATTTTAAGTCTATATTCGTTTTATTTTTAAATATTGTAATATATGGCAGCTAATCGATTACAAATTGAATCATAACAATAGTGTAAACAAGTACATTTTAAAGTAATATGATAACGCATGTAAGATTTCATTTATAATTTCGCTGTAAACCTTGTGAAGGATTTTAAGCTATATAGATATTGTATATGTTGGATCTGATGAAAGGATTTTGAAGATTGCAAAATAAAACCCAAAGTATTTTGGATTCATCAGATACGTGAGCAGAAAAATTGTTTTTCTTTTCAAAGCACAGTAATAATATGTACCTACTAGAATCGATTAGTTATTGGATTTGGCGGATATCTGAGAAACAGTTTCAAAAATTGAATCCTTTATGTATTTGTTATTAGGAATGATATTTTTTTTTCTTCAATAGTGCATTGAATATTTACTTTTTCACATAATATAATATTATGATATTATATTATATTATTATAGTATTATACATATATTTACCTAATGAAAACAAACAAAATATTTAGGAATAATTGGCCTTAACATATTTTTGTAACAGACGTCGAGATTTATGTAAAATTTTAAAATAACAATTACAACTGGAGGTTTCTATTTCACGGGGTAGTATCTAGTATAAAATGTATTTAAATTCAATTATTTTTGGAATTTGATAAAAACGAAAAAAAAGTTTTATTTTAGTTGTATTTTTGCAGTTGTCATTGTAATGGATATAGTTGTATAAGTATACATTTTTTTTTATATCAATAGCAAAGGATTTCTTTTGAAAAATATGAGAGATCGATAATTATCATATCATAGGAAAATGTCCATGTTTGCAGGTTATACTTCGCTACTCTCTCAGAATATGTTCGAGTGTTGCTGAGTGTAATATTGTAATAATGTTTTTTTCGAATAATTTTTTCAATTGCCTCGTAGACTTTTCAAAACAAATAACTAAAAAATATTATTATATACAGACTATAATATAAAAATCATATTTTTCAAAGTACAATTGATTACACATGATTAATATTTTAAATTAGTAAGTCAAGCATATAACAGCAATAAACATGTAGAATTTAAGGATCAAAATATTACAAGCACATTTTACAAATACATTTTAGCCATGATGAAAAATAATAAGTTTATCTATTTATTACATTAAGGAAGTTGATAAGGATTTGATTTACAGCATAATATAGTGAATATAAAATAATTAATTAATATGGAGGAAGACGAGCACAGTATATCTGTATCCTATAACTAGGCACTGTATGTAAGTATTAATATTATGACATTTTTCTTATTTTGTAAAATCATACGAGAAGTAGAAATTCTTTAGTAGCACGCATAACCAAAATTTTGGTTGAATTTGAGTTGATATAAGATATATATATGTTTAACCAGTTAGTAGGTACCTTGAAAAAAATATTGTTTTCACTGTTTTCTAAGGCTACCTACCATATCAAATATATTACTATAATATATAATATATATAAGTATATTGAATCAGCTTAAAAATAAAACTTGTTTTATTACCCAGTCATACTGAAATATATGATGTTGTTTCAACTTTGGAATCTCTCAAATAAAAATAAACTTATGTTGATACTATTGAAATTTTTGTAAATTTTAAAATGCGTATAAATATATTTTCATTTTTTTTTTATTAAAAAATGTTTTATACATTAATGCATTCAAACATATTATTCAGTGTAATCTGCAATGAAAAAAATGTATTCAAATAAAATAAAAACGAGACTATAGGCTGAAAACTTTGTTTATACTTTTAAAAAAATATTCATGGGAGTGATATGGATGGTAGAAATATTAAATAAATTAAGAATGAAGTTAAATTCCCAGATGAATAGAGAGGAAACTTATTTTTTCAACTTAGTTCTATGGTGACGTAGATATCAAGTTTCTTACAGGGCTTAGGTACCAATGAAATCCCCAAGAAACTATAATCCTTTATTAACCATATATTTTCTAGTGATTATAGGCTTTTATCAATTACGTGTAATTTGACCATAATGAATCATATATCATAGTTACGTGTTTTACTATTCTTTTGTAGACTACCTATACTCTAAACATGATAAAAAATATATTTTTAAGAATAAAATATACTAACTTATTTAAAAAAAATATATTTGGCACATGGATATTATAATTCCAAAATATATATTTTTTAATACAATAAAATTTTTCTCTATGAAAAATATTAATTTATGAAACACTATAAATAAAAATTACAAATTTTATCTATACGAAATATTATAATTGAATCAATTCAGGTTTGAAAATTTAGGGCATCTAAAATACGGTGCATCAGTTAAGGTTTTTTATAGTTACTACTAATTTTTTTTTTAAATTTTTAATTATGTTGTACTCAGTTAATATTGAGTTGTTAATCATACAACAAAAAAATTAATTAATTTTTGTATGAAGAAATCTTAAATCAGTGTTTACAAGTGATTTTTTTGTTCATGTTTTTTTATAATTATAACAATGTGTTATACTTGTAAACTTATCAAACATAAACAGTAATCACATTGACCATATTTTAAGTCTTACGTTTTCTAAAAACAATTAAAAATAATTAATGTTCTACGATAAGTTCAAAAGTTATAAATTCATTACAAGTTAAGTGACTATTGTATAGTAATCAGTTAAGTATTACTAATAATTGAAAAGTGACGTCAAAAAAAAATTATGCGTTATGGACTTTATATTGTTATGATAAATTACAATTAAAATCAGTGGCGTACACAGCTATTTTCAATGTGGGGGGGGGGCTTACATATAAAAAAATTATATACATATATATATTATACATTGATAAATCAAAATAATATGTTGTTTAACTAATATTTATTTTCATTATAAAACAATGTCTATTTTCCTGGGTTTTTGTCCCAACTCATCAATGACTTCTTCAGGAGTTAAATTTATATCACGGTATACCGACAACATGGTCAATCCATTTAATCTATCTTGTGTAAATAATTATTTTTCAGTTTAAAATATAATGTTATAATATAATGGAGTATAATTTGGAATATCCCATATCTAATAATAATTATTATTAAATAATAACTTTGGTGACGACGGTCTTCTCGCCGTACATTTTTAATCGAAGCTCGATTGTGACGGTTACACTGAAATTCCCTAATTTAATTTTGTATTTATTTTTATTAGTACTATTAATTTTTTTTTTAAATTGTCATCATTTTTACTATATATTTTTACGTAATTACGTAAACTGAAAAAATACTAGGGGGGGGGGGTTGAACACCCCCCCTCCCCATGTGTACGCCATTGATCAAAATAATATTGCTAATTTTACTTTTAGTCAGGGTTATTGTCAAATGGTTTCTTACTGACATGTCGGCTAGAAAGTGTGTTGGAACCGTTTCGAAAAAATGAACCAGAAAATCGGATAAGTCGTCTTACTAACCAGTCTGTCTCGAACTCGCCGTCGGTAGGCCATTATGGCCGAAAGTCTAGTTAATACTATGACTATCTTTCTTACACTGATATACACACACTACATTGCGATATAACTCAATATATAATTACCTATTGCACGGCAAATAATGGTTGTATCACTCGTTTAAATGGATTTCAGAATAATGTGTAAGATCTGCCCACTTCTTGCTACAACTCAACAGGTCATTATTGTATTTGAACTTTCAAAGTATCGTGAATCCAATGCAGTTGCATATCACACGAATCTAAATAATATTGAATTATGTTCGCCGAGTCGTAGTACGAGTTAATGTAATGACGACGTTTTAAATTCACTTTGATGCGAATGACAGAAATTCGTAAATCAAATAATTCACTTTTTACGCTAAAGACGATAATTTTGTTTTTATTAACACTTCCTATGACAGATTTTACAAAAATTTCCATCACAGATCACCTAGCAAAATTTATAAATAAATTAAAAAAAAACCCCAAATATATTTTCTTTGAATTTAATGATAAATAAACACGTACAAATTTTGACATTTTTGAAAGACTTAAAATTACCCATTCGTATTAATAATAACAAAATAGAAATAAAATATGATATAATTTACCCATAATATGATAGTCTTAACTTTAAAATTGTACAAATATCAGTAAAATTTAGTATATAACTAAAACGAAAACGTTAAAAAAATTATACGGTACCTGCTAGAACTTCAAAGTACCTAAGTTTGGCGATAATTATTTTCTAATTACCGTTACGCATACAGCATACAATATTATTTTTAAATAAATAATTTAAAGGACAATCACATTATACAAATGTTGTTTTTAGTTGGCAGCTACAGTACGATTAATGATTGACATATTGGGGAGATTGTCCTGGTCTTCTTGTGGTGGCAACAGGATTTTTACGTAGAAAATATTTTTTATCGAATCCGAAATGTTGACGGGGAAAAGTCTGTACAGAAAATCAAAACAAATACATTTTACATTAACTCAATTGAAAAGTACTTTTTTTTAAGTCACTTACTTCCGTAGAATGTTGGTGAAATATGTTATATGAGGAATAGTGAATTCAACTTCATTCGTCAAAATCCCGTGGACTGTTGCTTTAGCGGCAGTTTCCACACTTAACACCGGCAACCTGAAAACCGATTATCTTATTTTATAAGTATCCAATTAATGTTCATAATTTGAAACACTAATCATCTACAAATGCCTCTTAAACTCTTACATTTCAATGATTATAAATATATAATACACAATTCGGTTTATTTTAATAATTAGCTGTACCTAATTAATAGTACAAGACAGTGTAGTATCGTCATAAAATATAATTTGTAAGAAAATGATATGTGCTAATGACTTATAATCTTTAGGGCTAAACTCTTCAATGAACAATGGAAGATTATGTTTGTAAATAATTATGTTTAATTTTCTTTAATTATTGTATTTAAATTTTTTATTTTTAATCAAGTATTTGTACAATCTGTAAAGTGTTGTAAAAGAAATATTAGAAAAATAAAATTACATATCGTTAATGATTTAAGCTTAATATCTGTATTGTACCATTTATGAATTACAATCAAAACGTAAACGTCTCTAATTTTTAATAGTTTTATATTTATAGAATAAGACAACCGACTTAAAAATATCGATGGTATTAATTGGACAGTGCGTGGTAAAATGTCAAAATCTGCACTACTATCCAGGAAACGAAAAACGTATACATTTGTTTCTGTTTTACTGTCATGGGTTTTTCATTCTTCGCAGTTGATTTGAGATTAGAAATAATTGCCGTTTACATTTTAGCAAATAAAAAATCACGTGGGACGTTAGTCGTAGGATGTCTTATAAGAAAATATGAAATAAAAAAACAAATTAACGAAATTGACCTATTCCTTTTTACCGTCAAATGTGTGATTTAGAAATGACAATACCTGCTGTTGATTGATTTCATATAATCAGCACTCGTGTTAATAAGTCGCGGTATCACAACAGTGGTATGGATTTTGTTGTGCGAATGGTCCCGGAGTTCCTCTCTGAGACTTTCCATCATTCCTAGAAATATAAACATAATTAATAATTAACGGTAGTTGTCGTCCGCATTTATTATAAATTATTTGGAAAAATTAAAAAAATATATATATTTCATTAACATTGTTATAATTGGTTAAGATTATTGAATTTTGTTCTATAACATAATACATTTTAAAAATCATGTTCAGGAGCAAATTAATTTTCTGAGAATTTCAATAGGTACGTATAAGAATCAAACTAGTAGTTAAGTAGCTAAAACTTATACCGAAGTATTTAAAGTATTGATGAACCACTAAGTAGTGGACCGACATTTTGCAGAGTGCCCCTGTTCTACTCAACTCAACCATAAAATATTTTAATATTTATAAAGTTATGGGTAGTTGCAGGTTACCTCATTCGAAATTCGGCATTTATAATATATTGAAATTCTCAGTACAATATTTAGGTTCGAATTTAATATAAAAATGCATCTTGCCGTTATTTAAAAAAGTAAAAGAATAAAAAATTATAACAATAAAAATAGGTATCTAGTAAAAAAATAATGTTTTTTTAAATGTTTATAATAACAAAGTTATTTTTTAAAAAAATGTCATAAAATGTCATACATTTCCACTCTGTGCACTTAACCAGGTGGGTTAGTGGGTAAATTAGTTAAAAAAAAACAGTTTTTTATTGAAGACAATGCAGTTTGAATGTAGGTATACAATAATATGCCGAAAGACGAGGCCATGCAACAGACCACAAAAATTATTCTGATCTTAAAATGTCGGTGGCTAGGATAAAGAGTTCGATCGTAGGGCGTAGCCTTTGACTTACCATTAACACCCCACTTGCTGGCGGAGTAAGCCGATAGTTTGGCCTCGCCACTGAGAGACGAAATCGAAGAAATCGCTACAATGTGACCGCTGTTCCTCTTCATCATACTCGGCAAGAACGATCGTATCATCTAAACCATAAAAGAAAAACTTAATAATATAACCTACCGTAACGAATTCTCGTTAGACAAATTACGATTATTTATTTTGATCCAATCGTTATTAGCGTTTACTTGTTTTTAACTCAAAGGTGAGATAGATTGAATACAATCAAAATTTACTTATTTTAAAATAAACGTGAATTGTTTCAGAGAAAATGTAAACAGTTCATTTCAAACTAGAGATTATGAAAAATTGAATTAAAATGGTTCTCGGGGTCGCGGCATCCCGGCTTCAGTCAACTAGAAATTAATTTCAGGGAGAATGGAGGGGGGGGTGTTGTCGCAACTATTAAATAGTTTTCGATTTTCACTCTCATTTACCCAAAAGTGTCCGAGCAGGTTTATGTTGATGATGGTGGAAATCGTGTGGTCCTGGGCTCCCAAGAACGTGTGGCCGACGATGACGGCCGCGTTGTTGATGAGCACGTCCACCGGACCTAGGTCGAGTTCCACCTTGACGGCCAGTGCGGCTGTTTCGGAGCTGACTGCCACGTTGACCGTGTATGCCTTGGCCAACGCACCCGGTTGCTTGGACTCGATCAGCCTGACGGTCTCTTCGTTGCTCGCCTGGTCCACGTCGACGCACGCCACTTTGGCCCCGAGATGGGCGAACATTAGGGCCAGTTCACGACCAAGGCCTCTGCCCGAGCCCGTGATCTGTGAACACGCAGAGTGACAAAAATCAAAGATGTAAGTTGGCGAGCAAGTGCCAAAAATCACGCGTAACAAGTAGCGTGATTTTACATACGCCACATACGGAATTGCCGACCAGTTTGAAAAAAAATACGAAACTTACATTTTTTTTATTTATGTGTGATGGCCATAAAAAATTTTAAAAAAATATTGGATACAAGTTCGCGACACTGGAATTGTAATTATCATTCGTTACTATATAAGTTGCTTCAACATATGCAAAGTGTAAATTGGTATTTTCATATTGACTTTATGAGATAAAAATAGGTGTAAGTATAAGTAGGCTATAATATTATAAATGTACTCAATTGAAATACGACAATAATTATATGATATTTTCTTTAATGTGTTTCTAAGTTATACTGTATCTATGCTGTGTGCAACAAATATATTTTGATTTTAAAATGCAAAAAAATACTCGTACGTGTTTTATTATATCAACATTATTATTGGATCAAAATTACTCGAAAAACCTGTCCGTAAATGTATTTCGTATCGCCAAGTAAAAAAAAAAAATGGAACTTGTTGTTTTTAACTATAACGTATCATATTATTGAAATCTAAAAAAAACTCCAAACTCTGGAAAACAATAATGATTAATAGGCTAATAAACAATGATGTTGAAGCCTTACTTTAAATAAAATAATAATAATAATAATTTAACAATAGGGTTCCGTTGAGGTTTCGGTCTCGTGATTTTCGAAAGATTCAGTCTTAAACACTGATTATTTTATGGTCCCATACCATCGAAAAGCTACACGTAAAACAACTACCAATTGGTTTGAACTTGACTCACTCTACACGCGATAACTGAACAATATAATGATATTATACTAATTTATTCAGTGGCATCACGTTAATATGTTTTAACGTTCGTGTGAGTACATTGTTGTTTTACAAAGTTTCGGCATAGATATCAAATCCATATTCAGATATTCACTTCGTTAAGTTCGTTTTAACATAATTCACTTGATTATCATAACTTACACTGGGAACGTTGGTAATTGAATATAAATAACTCATAACCAGTGAGTCAAGCATCATCATAAATTAAAACGTACCCACATATATCAGTGTTTTAAATGTAATGATACAACATATTCCACTTTAATATTTATCATTAAAATATTATATCACAAAACTCTAATAAAATTGTTGTTATATTAATGAGTTGAAATTTAAGTAACTGTGATTCGGTGAACAATTTAAAAAACACTGAGTATCAATGCATTGATAACACTGCAACATTAGCATAACAATGTACCTATCAATTTTTTTTTTCACAACTTTAAAATAGACGATATAGTAGATATATAATTTCACACGCGGCAAAAGACAAAAGTGCTGCAAACGGAATTCAAGTAATGTTTTATTAATACATATTATATTACTTTGCTATAACCCATAAATAATTAGGTTCCTTTATGTCTCTTTTTGAATTCTCCTGAACAACATAACAGGATAACTGTTCATTTCTAGCCCTTTGTCATGCAATTCTGACTAATTAATGCACAATAATATGACATACACAATTAATCATGATATAATACGATATTAGTCGTAGTTGTCTGGAGTACTCGTATGGTCGTATCGATTGGAAGGGTAGAACAGTGTTAATCCTACTAAACTTGTATGAATAAAAAAAATAACACCATTTTATGAGAAAACGTGTACGGAAAATTGTATCGAAACGAGTTGGTGTACAAAATATGTGTAATGTCTATTTTGAATATTATAACTAGGTATTGAAATAAAAAAAAATCCACGTTTGAAATCTTAAAGGATATTGGCGTATTATATAATGTGATTGGACAATTGGACATAATATTATAATGTAATAAAATTAACTCCAAATGTCACTCTTCAGTCCTCGAAGTGTTCATAAATACAGTATACTATAAGCGTACATATTTCATACAAATATGGTTCAAAAATCAAAATATGATTGTAGTTTTGAATTTTGATTTTTGTCAATTACATGAAAATAGTATCTCATTGAACCCATTAAACGAGTAAATATGAACTAACTTGATTTGAATCAACATCAAACTGCCGAGGACCTCGGGATTTCGTGTCATAAACTCATAATAAGAAATGGTGCAAGACTAAACTACACCTATTGTTCTAGAACATGAATAAGCAAACGTCTCGTTTCTATTGAACGAATGTATCATAATAATTTACCATTACAACGTTTCCCTTGACAGATTTTTTTGACTTTGGCAGAAACACTCTGAACGTCTTGAAAAACAACGTCACGAAGAACATTTGAACGATGATAAGTATTTCTAATACTAAGGGAATTGGATTTTTCAGTGTCCATGGCTCCTGAGTGGAAGGAGGTGCCAATGGTACCGTTTTGGTGTGTTCCGTATTCGCGTGGGTCATACTTCTGGATTGACTCTAAAAAAAAAAAATATATATATATAAAAAATAAAAATCAACTATTCGGTAAATTTTCCACTATTGAATGTTAAACCTGTAATTGAAATATAATAATATATAATATTCTCAAAATTATTTTGCGGATAAAAAAATAATAAATAAATTATACCAACGGACATATTTTTTTTTACCTTTATCGATTTATAAAAATAATTACATTTCGACCTACAAAATAATTTGATTGCAATTTTAACTGTACAAAAATATCTATTAAAATATAAAATGTTTTTAAAAGTATAGCTTTATAAATAAGTTAATAAAATCAAACCTGAAACTATAATACGATTTGGTCGGCTTAAAGAGAAATAAGTTTTTTTTACCTTCAACATACCCTTTTACGGACTGATGTAAGTAATTATAATTAACTATTATAACTTGGATCCGTAAAAATATTATTTTAGTATAACAACAATAATTATAAATTTATAAATCAAAAAATATGTATTTTTTTAATGTATACAGAATATAAAACAATATATATAAATATTTTTAATAAAACTTTAAGCTTTGAAATTTTTTAGGTAGTCTGAACAGAGCACTTTTGAGATTAAAATATATTAAATGAAAGATTACTATAGGTAACAATTTTTTTTTATATTGAAATAAAAATATTGATTTTAAATGAGTTCAAAGTTTAAACACTCATCTTAAAAATATGAAAACTTGCACTTTATCCATTAACTATTAATGTTAACTTAATTTTTATGAACCATTATATTATAATATATTGAAATATGAACATTAAAATATTTAATTATAACTTGAATTACTTTTATTTTCATTGATGTGACTTAATTTCGTAAAAATATCCAAGTGTTTATATTGATTTGGTCGAAAGTATAAATTTAAAAATAGATAAAAGAAAATGTATAAGATGAGAGAAAATATTTATTTTCAGTTTATTTAAATTATTTTGATTAAGTTTATGATATAAATCAAAATCAATATTTAAACGTAACTTATTTTTTTTTTTTTTTTTAAATGCACTATTTTGTAATATAACATTGTTTGTTATCAAAGTTAAGCCATATGTTACCTTGTGCAGTACGAAAATATTAACGTAATTGTTTATCAACGACAAGTCAAGGGGAAAATGCACAAGAAAAAATATATTAAAAGACGGGAACAATTTTAAAGTCAATCGAAAATACAAAGGGAAGTCAACAATCTGAAAGTGCTATAAATCACAGACATCTGGAACATATTACTACGATTTCTACAGTTGTTTGATAACGCTAAAAAAAATGATAGTTTCACATGACCAATAAATACATTTTCGATATTTGGCCAAAAAAAAAAGTTAATACAAATTGTATTTTTATCTGAACACATTTTATGAATATTATTTGTATTTAAATAACATCTTTTTTACGATGTTGAATGGTTTACTCAGAATTATTTGAATTTTTTTATTTTTTTGTGAACAAGTAGAATCCTGTTGGAATAACTACCTGAAAATAATAATTATTATTCAATATTTCAATATGATTTATTTAAATATTCATGTAAACAGCTGGTTTTCCAGTATTTCATTATTAGTACTGATGAATAGATTGAATTAAAAGTGCTTTACTAATTTCAAATCGATAGGTAGCATAGTTATTTTGTGTTACGGTTATTTTAAAACTGACAAAATCATCAGTTATAGTGGTTTCCTTTCTCTAAACCTTTTGGTGCCAATTATTAAACCCAACACTACGTTATCCAATTAATTTTAAACCGAATCAAGACGTTGAAAGTTCGATCAGAGACATGATTTTGTCTGTGCCGTGAAAAAGTTAATAACCATTATCACATATTTTACACTACCTAGAACAATTAGTTTTAATCACTAGCTCGTGTAGTTCTTCGAAAATATATTTTATGACTTGTTATAAATAAACCAATATGAGTGCCATAAATGGTGTCACGAAATGCCTGCATTCTAAAAATGTATCTTTAACAAATAATATATAACAATACGCCATTTGAAGACCTCGAGTTTTCAACGATTAAAAACTCAATTTCACGCTGTGCGAAACAAAAACGACGTAAGCACCTAATTCATACGATACACCTAATACAATACAAAAGATAATATTATTTTATAAAATATGTTTTATTACAAAATAAACAGTTCAATATTATTTTCAGCACAATTTACGGTTGATGGTCATTTCAAAAATATGAGATTGGCTTTATGCACCACGTTAAATGCATTTTTGTGTACATAATGGTGGTTACATTGAAGAAAATATAAAAATGGTCAATATAGCTGATATTAATTTATGGATCTCTTAGTCGGTTTGCTTATTTAATACGAATACTACAATATTACGATTTTATAAAAATTATTATTTATTGAAAATATTTATTTATTTCTAAATTAATTGACACAGCCATACTCAAAAATAAGTACCAATTTATTTCCAAAATAATGTGTATACTTATTTCTGCAGTAAATTACTTGTACCAACATTATTCTTTTGTTGAACTAAAATATTTACAAAACATTATAAATGTGTACGCACTATCTAGAGGAGAACTTCGTATACTGTATACTTAGTATAAATGCTGTGTGTATACCCAAAATCTCTGAATAAACAAAATAAACACGGTGATATAATATAGTGATGTTAAATAATGGGGTGAACCGTTACAATTATTTAATTTTCACAAATGCCAATTTCCTATATTGTTGTTATGAAAAATGAGCTGTGCCTGATCTAGTATGTCGACGATATTTCTCCCCCGTGACGTTTTTTTCAACATTTATAATGTTATTCAGTTATTGTATATTATATTTTTGATTGTTAATGATCAAAAAGTACATATTATTAAAAATACCGGTCTCTCTCCAAGACAGTATCATTTAATCGCCAATATATTGTGTACACATCTACAACTTATAACAGTTATATTATATTGTATAAGTAGTAGGTGCCTACAACACTATAGTTATTGCTTGTATTTAATTTTATAAGTACCTATTCCATAGTTTATGCTCATGTGTAAATGTGTAATAATTTGTACAATTTGATACGGCGTATGTATTTAAGTCGTAAGGAAATCAGAATATTTTGTACTTATTTACTACCCAAAAAATTAATTTTTAATTTTTAAGTGAATTTTGTCTACATTATCTCATGCAGATATTATGTGGTACGTATTAGTGTAATATTATTTATTCATATGTGTGTAACCTACGTGTGTAGATCTAATGTAACCTAATCACTCCTATCATTATAATACACTTGTTAAGGTTACCTTTTATTAAAAATTAAATACATTTAAAAATTAAACCTTGTTTTTGCTTATTGGGTATGCATATCTTTGAGAAAAAAAAGACACAGACGAATAATTCAAAGGAAAGAAATTATATAACAAACTAAGTACTGAGTACTGATGCATAATGAAAAGCAAGATTCTTTTACAAAGAGTATTTTCTCTTTGTAATATTTTTTGGACAAAAAATAACTCCTTACTTAAATATAATAATATGGATCGTGAATTTGTAAATAAATAAATAAATAAGAAAATATTAAATATTTCGATGAGGTCGTTAAACAATAAACTGTTTATGTTTATGTTTATAACAGTTTTTGGCGTATATAACTACACTTTTGAGTTTATATAATTTAATATATTATATTACATATAAGTCATAAGAAATGTACGAAATTCATTTTAAGTCGTAGAATAAACAATAAACATATATGTATATGTGATATTTATATACAATTCCAACCATCAACCGTTAAAAAAAAAAAATATATGTATATTAAGTAATTCATGCTAAGTTTTGCCAGTGGACGGCTTCTTATTCAATTTTTCACGTCTTCTTTTCTCTTAACACATAAACTTATTGTACATTACTTGTACAGATTGTTTATTTCTAATAGATATTTTTAAAAAAAGTCGTAGAGTACAATATCATATTTTCTGATGGATAATCTGAGTACAATATTCTTATTTCAATACCTATAAATTACCGTGATATTAAATCAATGTTTAAATTTAATCAATTTTAATAATAATAATACGAGCACAATAATATTATACCACACTGATTAGCCCGTCCTTACCTATTTTTTGATTATCCGTCCAAAATCGAATGTACATTTGTATACATATTTAGGTACACATCAATACCACGGTAGTATAATATCGCTATTTTAGGCGAATCACAATAATATTTGAACCTAACCTTCAGAGTTTCTCGTTTGAAATGAGCACTGACAATAATTTGTCATGTGTGGACGACGCCACTTTCACAATCACGTGTGTTGTCCCCGTCCCACAAAAATGTACACAACATAATATTATTATAATGTTGTGCTGTTAGCTTTATAATGTCGGAGTAAATTGGTTTACGATTGTAAGACATTAACGTGAGAACATCGTTTGTGCGTTGGTTAGTTTTTTCTTTTTTTTTTTACTAAACTTAGTTCAATTTTTTTTAACGGAGTGATGAATATTTTTGATTTGTTATATTTGACATATTCACATGACTTGTACGTATAATAATAAAAATAATCTTTCACTCGCAGATTATGCTATTAGTAATAATAACTTATTGGCTTTAAGTTGTATAGCGAGTCAATAATTATTATCACCTCAATTATCATCCTAATATTAAAGCTAACAGTGCGCGACTGATACCGCTCTGAACGCAAATTCGCTATGTTGTGCAGGTCTTTTGTAAGTCAACACGCAGTCCTTCTGAATTAAAACCGAAATTCGAGGGTGTTGTGTTATGACGGGCTTTTGGAAAAAAACGGGCACAGTTGGTCAGCGTGGACCCGTGCGACGTATTCGTTTTAATACTTTCAAGTAGTGGAAACAATACTGGGACGAGCGAATTAAAAAAGGAAAAAAAAGGAGAGGAAACTCTCTACGAGCGCAAAAAAACAATAACTAGAAACTGATATTATGATATCATATGATATTATTATAATCTGTTCCGCCGGGCTGCAGACCCGATGCATTTAATCGGCTTTCTTTCCCTTATATACACACAGAACGACGACGACGATGGCGGGAGACCGTGCAGGCGTCGGTCGCGCGCGGTCTGCCTTAATTATAAAGATAACGACGCGCCGGCGGGGCGCATTGAACGGGAAAACTGCTGACTTGTTCTCGCGTCGCGGCGGAAAAGCGGAAAAGCTAACGACGGCAGTCAGGGTCCGAAAAGCACGCGCCCGGCCACACAATGGGACGCAGATTGAAAAGACGTTCGCCAGTGTACAGTTTCGTATACGTATAATACTCGTATAATATGCGTAGGTGGGTCGTGTCGTACAGGTATATAGGTATATATATATACATGCGGGCACAGGACCTCGGGGTACGACCGGACGGCGAGGCGGCGGGTGTGGAACGACCGATAGTGACTGAGATAAAGAGCGAGAGAGACTGCAGATGGTGTGTGTGGGTATGCGTGCGCGTGTGTGTCTGTGTGTGAGAGAGAGGGGAGGGACAGAGGGAGGAGGCAGAGAGAGGGGCGGGGATAGAGAGAGAAATGCTGTAGGTATATTAGGGAGAAAATGGAATAAAAGCGGAAAACGCCGTGTGGCGCAGGGCGGAGGAAAAGAAAAGAATTACGACTTTCTATTCCCCCCCCTCCCCCCATTACCCCTCACACACCCACCCCGACGGGTCCGCGAATTTTTACCCTCGGGGCGCGTGCTTTATATCGGAATACCTACACACGCCCTGTCCGCTCCCATCCGTATACTGGGAGAAGAGTCACGAATCAATTATAATAGTTCCGAACAGCGCAACGGGAGGATTTGTAGCAGCGCGCGTATATACATATACAATCCCGGAATCGGATTAAAAGTCCTGTTGCGCTCCCGCAAACTCTGCGACGACGTTAATATCATTATCGTCATATTAACATACACATGTGTGTGTGTGTGTGTGTGTGTGTGTGTGTGTGTGTGTGTGTGCGTGTGTGTGCGTGTGCGTGAATATTATATTATTATGGTCAGTGACGAGGGACAGACAAATAGTATATGCCTAGGTCGCTGAGAGTCGACGTGTCAGAAATTAGAACTTAATACAAAATGGGTTTTGAGAGTAATAAATTATGCGATTTCTTTTCCCATTTCAATTCGGAACGTATAATTCAATGCACTATGATTCCGCAATATTTTTATCTGCGGCGAATCAATATTCTTTTACAATATACTGTTGTATAATAATATAATATATCCTACATGGAAGACGAATTTATCGTGATTCGATAAAGGCTGAACAAACTATTTTCTACAATAAATTAGAACTGTTCAACGTACCGGAACCCAGCTAATCTATTCTGTAATAATAATAATAATAATAATATTATCCTTGGCTTTCGGGCTGTATTTGTTCACTTAACATTTGCAACAGCAATCTATTTTCCATACGTTTGTCCTGCGCCCTGCAGGTATGCATTACGCGTGTTGCTTGTATAATAATTTTTGATGTAAACGTAACACACCGTTTTCGGAAACTCATGACGATATAATGTAATAATATATAACAATAAATATAATGACGACGAGATGAGAATCGCATCGTTAAATCCGCACATATCAGTCGTCGTTATGATTTTTGTTCGAACACAACGTCTCGTGTAATGGTCCGCCCACAAATACACCGAAAGTCATATAATTATTTTCAGGTATCTTTCCTACCTATTCGCAAACGCCTTTCTATACACGTAGATACGCACTCGAGGGAGAGGGGCGAGGAGGAATCTTCGAGCTTGTTTTTTTTTTTTTTTTTTTTTTTTTTTTTTTTTTTTTTTTTTTTTTAAGGAAAAGCCTCGATAACGGGACCATTGGCCTGTTTTACATAATATGGTCTTAAAGCGCTATTTATATTTGCATTAATTATAAATTATAATAATACAGTAGTTATTATCAATTGTTTACCCTTATTATAAAAGCAACTGATTATAATGATTGTACGAAATGACCTAATAAGCAACCTTTCGACCGTGAATATATTCATATTATTTTTGGCATCGGAATAAACATTGCTATTGGACTTAAATATTATTATTATAAGTTCGTAATGTCTACATCGATAAGAAACGTTTGATAACGAATAACGGGATTATCTTCGTAAATTATATTGGTAGGTACTAGGTACCTAAGCGATTTACGAGAAACGTGCTTCTTAGCGGCATAGCTTATTATGGGTACACATATATTATGATACGGTGCGCGACATTTTAATCTAAAATATAAATACGACATTTAATTAGATATTGAACATTTTAAATTAACAGCGCAACGTGTATACGGTTTTCGCTTAAGTATTAAATTCGATTTCGCTCAACTCGAACGTGCATAATAGGTAATAGCGTATGGCCACCGATATGAGATGTTGCCGACTTGCCGTGCAAATATTATTTGTATTCCGTTAGCCGTTCCGGCAATCTTTGAACTATAATAATATAGTCGACGGTTAGTTATTTTAACAATATTTTATTAGGCAATTTATATCATACGAAAGTTGAACGTGGAACAAGATTATTGTGTAGACAACGCTGACGCTACGAGAATTTCATAAATACATTAAGGCGTATTTTAGCAAATCTAATAAAAATCCTTGAAGATTTACGAACATGTTTCACATAAATTACCAATAAATCTGTTGATAATAATATTACTATGAGTATAATTTTGAATCGATTTAAAATTATATCACACGTTGATATTAATATTGTAATCACATTTAAAAAAAACGTACACCATACACATAATATTACTATACAAGTTGATCTATTTAATTGTTCACATTAATTATGTCGAAAAGTTTTACATTTTTCGAAAATATTTCTATTGCGTTATTATTGAATGTGATTGCGAAACGAAACGTTTTCATAATTAAAATATTTTAATGATTGTTAAGTAATACCATTGATTAAACATAATATTAATATATTCAATTTAATCAATGGATATTATAATACAGAGGAAAATAAAACGAAAACCCGTACTATAGAATACGGAAAATATTTAAAATAATTGATATGCTTATAATATGTTATTAAATTTTTTACCGTAAGAAATAACTATTTATAGAATTCATTGTTTAAATCATTTAAGTCAAAACACAGCACATAGATAGCCTGGCATTGAATGGTTCTAGTTTGATTTATATTAAATTTTAATAAAAACATATCACCATGGGTTGTTGACCGAAAGTTGTGTTGAGTAGGAAATCAATCAATTAAAAGAGCACATTATTTAATCATTATTTGTTCATAAAATCATAATTCAATGTATTTAAACGCACAACGTAACAAAAACGATTAGAAATAATTTCCTTAACATCTGGACCACAAAAAAATGATGAATCGGTTTTGTATTATGCAGTTCTAGAAAAAAAAAATAGCTTCCTCGACGTCATCCTCACAGGGCCGCACTGCAGCCAATCTAATAGCATTTTTAAAATTTATTTAGGTAAATCAATATCATTGGTTCTAATTATAGGTACATGTTATAATCGATGTTAATTCACTGTAAATCTGTTCATTTCACACAACACCTTATACCTATTTTGACCTTATGTAAATGCAACTAATACATTTTTTTTTTTTCATATTTTAATCGCAACCGAAATTATTAGTATTAGGTGTTTTAGACAATTATAGTGTATAATCAGAACAACATTTGAATACGTTCGAAAACTATTTTTTTATTTTAAATATTTTAAAGACTGGGAGAGTAATTTTTGTTGTTCTAATGAGACAGATTTTTTATTTAACGTTAAGTATACACTCTCCTAGTGTATAAAATATAATGATATTGGTCGTCTTGACCCATAAACGACAAGTAGCAAAATAATTCAACTTCCGCTACACCATTAGTTGATGAAAATAAACTTTGGAATTTTCGACTGATACTTCTATCTAAATTTCTTGGTTTTCTGTCTCCGTTGAGCAAATAGCAATAACGGTAATGAATTAAATTGTAAATCGTCATTGAATAACATAGAATTATTTATAAACGTAAAATTAAATACAACGCTCCGTCAAACTGTTCTCAGTGAAATAAAAATAGTTCATATTTATTTTGCGTTATTTTTTTATGTTCGTAAAACATTCAAACGTATTTCTTTTTATATATATATTACATGGGAACGTTTTTGGGTTCCTGTGGACTTTTATATTTTTGGCACTATTTCTGATATTGTATGGCCACATTTATGTCCAGTAAAATATATTTATGATGACAGAGGATTTTTTTCTGGAATTACGGTTTCTTATATTTTGTACTATATCTCTTCGTTCCCATTTAACGGATACCTTTTTATCTGAATTTCTCCGGCTTTATTTTTGGACGAATAGCACATGGAGTTTATAGGTAGGTTGGAAAATATTGTAAAAATTAATTCAATTCGAGGAACAAAACAAAACATGTATTATTATTGGTACAGATAATATTATTAGTATAGGGTTGGTGTCGAACGAGTATTTTTCATATTATGTGTTTGACGCTGCTTTTTGTTCCGTTTTTATTAATTGATAAAAATTAAAAATGCATATAAAAATAACAATTTTTCGGTCAACTCGTCACTTTTGCCTTGTCCATAGTTTCAACAGAAGACGTGTGTTCAAAACTTCAAAGTGTTCAAACATTGCAATATACTGAACAATAACACTCAATTCCACCATTTCCGGTTCACAAAGCCCACGCAAACAGGGTGACGATCAGATATAATATATAATATTACATTGAAACGCGATAAACACTCGAAAAGTGCCTAATTTGAGTTTATAGTGTTCGAAAAATAATAACGAGTATAATACGGTGGCATATGTCAAATGAATATATAGGTTCTTTCCGTTCCAAACAGTTTTTTATACACTTTGCTAAATGTTTACTCAAGTTTTTCTTCGACCGTACAGCTGGCGACCGGACATTTCGGTGACATTAGCAAGTACCTCTTTTTTATTATTATTATCTCGCTGGTCTAGAGTTTTTTTTTATTTTATTTTTGTTTTGTTTTTTTGTTCTGGCACCCTCCTACGAGAGCTGTGGGAACAATGCCCAATTTCTAAGTGAGTGCGCAAGTATACTGCAAGTTATACTATTATACTGCAATTCTTAAGTGGAAAAAAACGTCAATAAAACATCACCAGACATGTGCAATGGTTTCAATTTAAAAAGAAAAAAGACAAATTCTGCTCAGAAAAATTGTTAGGTTAGCTTGTAGTTAAAACCTCTTCTTTTATTCCATATTTTACTGTCAGATATTATACATATAATAATAATATGTGTTACTATTGCATATTATGCAATTCAACAATCGATTAAACGTTAAATAAATATTATTTAATCAGTTTTAAAATTTGTTTTATGTTTGGACATTTATCAGTCTTAATAGAACATTTCCAGATCGAGTTTATAGTTGGGGAAATATAAATTACGTTCAATTTCCACCTGGTGATGTACAATAATAAAACAATATGTATATCAATATTATTATAGTAAGACATTGACTCTTAAGGAATTTTTTTCAATCATTTAAGACACTATAACATTTTTGCGACCGCGTGACACTAATTTGTTACATAATAATACAGGTACGAATATAACTACAACACCAGTAGTAGATCTAAGAATATTGGCGTTGGATTATTTTTTAAGAATTAGCTTACACTCAGCTACTCTAAAAGTGAAGAAGAGGTGAAAATATCTTAACTAATGAATAACATAACATAATAATATGATATTAATGCACATTGTTTAAACTTGTAACAATCTGATGCGTTCAAACCACAACGTTGTTACTTCTTTACGACCGGAGCAACAGTTATATTATTGGCAATATTAAAGAAATCGAGAAAAAAATGCATTATACATATATAATTATTTTATTCAGATCAAAAATGCACATAATAGTGCATAATGAAACAATAGACAAACTGACAAATTTAGAAATCATCTCACCTGATTCACATTTTCTGTGCATTTCCAATGTCTGACTTAAGAAAACATATCAAACAAGATTTAAAACCTCTTGTTCTTGATTCTCATGCAACGAATTTGGAACAATCAATCAACTAAATTAGACCGAATTAAGTAGCCAACGACAAGATGGAAGAGAAACACAAGTATTAACATCTCAATTAACGAAAAAATGGATCGTACCAGATTGACTTATGGTTTTCTGTTGACAAAATGTGACCCCCCTGAATATCATACTGTCGGAATCACCCTAACAATCAAACACATCTTTAACGAATGTAGACACAGCTTGAGACTATTAAATTAGGTATCCATCTAACAAATTATGATCTTGAACGTTAATTTTTTTGACCATTGTTCAAATAATTATCTTTTAATATCCCCCCCCCTTAAAAGTTATAAGTGATGAATATAATAAGCGACTTCTTTCTCGTTTAATTAACATTCAACCCTACTCCCATAACATACGCTAGTACTGAACATTTTATGTTGCATAGTTCGTGTATCATGTATGAAAAATATTATAATAATATAATCAAAAACGAAATATTCGTAATTGATTTAAAAATAATATAACTTTGTCATAAAATATTGTATTTTTATGTATATATTAATGTTATGACAATTGTTAAAAAATATAACTAAAAAAAAGTTAAGACTACGGAATTGTTTAAGGGTAATTGCATTGCGCTGCGCAATATAATAATTTAAAAATAACATCATATTTAAAATAAATAGGTACTACATCTAAGACAATATATCACAGACAAAATAGTGTGCAATCACTGTTGTTGAAAATGTAAAAAAAAAAATCATGGTAAATTACAGTTTATAAAAATGTAGTTTAATATTTGTTATAATAAACTATTATGTGTTAATTACCGTGCCAAAATACAATAGCACATTTAAATTCCCTGTATTAAGCAGATAATATAATATGATATTATTGAAATAATATGCATATAGGCCACTCGCTAGGCAAAACATAGAATCTCCATTACAATTTCTATGAACCCAACAATATTCCATATTTTATGCAAATGAACTATAAATCAGAACGAATGCTTGTATTTGTTTATCATTAGTGCTCATCACTTATTACTTTTCATCATATTGATGTTAATAATGTAATTAGTTTATAATACGAATAAGTAATTCCAATGGAAAATAACAATACGACCTCGTTTTGCAATATTATGTAACATACTTTGTTAGAAAATACACAGGTATTTACAATTATCAGGCTCGGTTTAAAATGTGATGTATAACATAAGTTTAGCAATTATTTTATTATAATATTATAGGACATTATATTTATGATCTTTTATGCAATCAATATCAACCGATTAATAAGAAAGGTATATTATTTACGAATTTAAAAACAAGAAAATAAATATGTTTTTATTGTTACATAAGTGGGCATCTAAAGTTAAATAATATGTGGAAATAATATTAATTAATTAGAGCGACGTAAGATAATATATTATAATATTATATTATTGAGTATTATTTCCTAAAGCTGGGATTTTCGCTATGTTAATTATTCACAATTGTTCAGTAGATACCAGATAACAATATCAAATACCGAACGATATTAATTAATATCCAAATTTAAATAGTTTTCTGTTCCGTGGCATATAATGTACATAATATAATATATATATATTGAACATATTATTTGAATTATTGGTTTGGCTTTTCCGATTGATTATCTTATTGATACGACGTCATACCGACTCTTTCATTAACAGTTACTGTTGTTTAACGAAGTTTATCGTAGTTTATTCACTTTGACATTTTATGTAAATAATACGGTTCGTAAATACATACTGTATTTGATCCATTTAAGGTCGGTTGGTTTCTGGTAGCTCTACTGGATTTGCTGTTTTTCCTCTTAGGGCTTTGGGTGCCGCCGGAAGACGAACCACTGGCCATTAGAACGAAACGAATTTAAAAAACAAAACAAAAAATGTCATCAACACCGTTCAAAATCGACTGAAATCAATTCGTGTGCGACTGAAACGATAATATCATACTCGGCGGTCTTTCATTGTTTTACCGATCATTGATTAACGCGTTTGTTAGACAGTTAGTAATAATATTATATTAAACGAAGGAACACTGATCTTTAACGGACTTTAACGGACTTCACTGGGGCTTATTCACAGTTAATTCACTACAGTTCATCACTTTGACGCATCCATAATGTACTACTAGCTAGATATTATTAAATCGTGGACATTCACCCATCAATGTGTGTCGGATGCACATGTTTCCTTTGATCGATAACAACTTATAATGATTCTATTATTGTTAATTTTTTTTAAATTGTGTACGATGAGATAACAGACAATTTTTTCACACTAACGAGCTTGTTTTTATTATAATATTTACATAGGTAGTGCATACATTTATTATTTTTTTATCGATAATTTCATCCACACTAAAGATTTGTTCTACATAATGATTTTGTTCGACCTACAATACTAAAAATCTGGCGAAATCACCATATTTTATTTATTATGTTATTAGTATTTGGGCTCTGTAATTTAAATTATTCTATAATGGAGCGTATACATTGAGTGAATATTTACATTTAATATGAACTATATTTTTATTGGATACATAATACCTTCATGTGGTCTTTATGGTCTTGTACAACCAGAAATATCACCTGATAAATTATTAAGGCACCGACGTATTATTCTCACTATATTATCACTACTATTATTTACCCATAAATTTATTTTCACTGGGTACTTTTAATTACTCGTATATTTATTTTTATTATAAGAATGTAAAGTCTAAAGTACATTGTTCGCAACGATTTAAGAAGACCTATGCATTCGCAACAAATTTTCGTTCACTGGTTTCAATAGTGTGCTGTTAATTTTGATGTTAGAGTGAATCAACTTATTATCAAGCTAACTTTCATATCTTACTTCAAAATTTATTAAAAAAATCGTCGACGCTCAAACAGCAATAATGATCTTACCTAAAAGTTTTATAATAAGTCAATTCACTCTAAAATCAAAACAAACAGCAAACTATTGAAACTGGTAAATGAACATTTGCTATGTCTTTAGTTTGTTAGACGGAAACCACAAATGCACGGGCAGCATCCTCCTAAGTCAGAAAGACGAATAGTAGATTTAATAAATGATTGAAAAAAAACAATTAGATTTTCCAATAAGTTTACTGCATACTAAAAACAGTTTCTTTAATGTTGTTTTTTTATTAAATTGCAATGTATTTGAATTTATTATGGACCGTTGAAATTTTTGAAAATTACTTGCTGGATAAAATTGACGATTTTAATTGTTGTATTCGTGGCAAAACTAAAATCATTTAGAAATTTGCATGATAAATTGTCTTGATGAATAATACAATGGAAATTGGTTAATTTTGGTTTTTCAATTTCATTTTTAATAAGATAAACAAGACCAGAATTTAACCATTGAAGGTCAACCGTCTGTACATAATATGGAAATTACATTTTGCCAATCTATTTTTTTTTTTTTTTTAAATGTAGAAATTGTTTCAAAATAATCCACACCACGAGTTTGGTTTTTCATCGGTATGACTTTCAAAAAGTCTTCTTTAATAATATTATCTTTTGAAGAAAATCTAACAGAAAGTATTAACTTACATCTACGTTTTCATTTTATTCACTGTTTGTAGAATTTTGGATTTTAGAATGTACAATTTAACTTTATTGTGCGAGCCGCACTAAATTTGATAAAAGGCTACTTAGTGGGGACCGTTGACCTATAAGAATTAAGATTTAAGGGTGCCTGTGTAAAGTAAAATTATTCATTTTTTTTAAATATATTTTATAAGTATATGGGAAATATAAGTTTTAGTAACTTTCATAGTAACAATTGTCTATGTTTACAATATTGTACTAAAAAATCAAAATTTTAAATTAAAATAAAGCATTATAAATACTACAAACTATTAATTTAATATAAAAGTTTTCTATTATATTATAGTTATAATATTCATGCATAAATAATTTAGTGTAAAGTAAAAAAAATGCAAAAGAATTTTATTAGGAGTTAAATTGACTTGAACTTTATAAGAATTTATTAAATTCGAATAGTATATATTTTCTAATAAAAGAACTATTTTAAAGATTCTTCCTGATTGAACTCTACAAATTGGTATTTTCCAAGGTATTTGCCCATGAGAAATACTTTAGTATAATATATATATTTTAATTTGTATTACTGCTAATTGTTAGGTCACCGGAACTTTACTTTACTCAATAAAAAATATTGGTACCAATCTAAAATAAGAAAATATTATACGTCACTATACTTCGATATTTATTTTTAACGAAACACAACCTATTGAAATGTGCTATGGCTAACTCGTTATTATTTTTTATATTTACATATAGAAGTGTGTGGATCTAAGACATTCTAAGTACATATTTTTAAAACATTATAAAAAAAATTAACCAATATATTATTGTTAATTTATTTAAAATGCAATTACGTAAAATTTATAAGTACCTACCTACTTAGTTTTCAGAATTAGGTATACCTCTATCAAATTCGTATTGAATATAAATTAGAAAACCAACATCTATTATTTTATGTGTAATAGTTGTGAGTATAACAAAAAACCAAAACCCCAAAATATACAATTAAATAGATAATAATATTGATTGTACTCACATAATTTTCAGTCTTAACCTCCTTTTAAGCACTTAGAAAAATCACTTTAAATTTGTTTCAATAAACTATTACCGTTTGAAACGCAATGTTTGAAGTCTAACTCGGTATTAATTTTGTCTTATACAATTAAACTTATTTGAACACACAATTATCATATTTTATCATAAATCAGTGTTATCTTAAAGTTATAAATATATCTGAAATGTCCACAGTCAAAATTAATTAATCGTTTTTAATATTTTCACATACCTATATCTACTTCTGAACATACAATTATTTATTTAAAATATGAAACGTGATAAAATATGAAAATGTCCTCCAACTCGATTTGTTATAAAATATAAAGGATTTAAGGAAATTAATTTATTTTGAGTAGGGAAGTAGGCACCATTTACTTAGTAGCTAGGTATTCTATATTAATTGGAATTATTATATAAAATGCGGTTAATTATTTTATGTTATAAATAATATTATATATAATCAATAAATTACCCAGTAACATTTTATCTACAATGCCTTCAAATAACATATCATTATAACTTATATTAGTGTGCCTCACTTATTAAAATGTGATTCATATAAAATAAATAAAGATATTCTCAATATTATATAGATTATTTACAATATGCGCAAAGGTGAACACTTTAATTAATTATAATGATATAATAATAAATATAGAAAAAAAAAATACAACATTCCAACTTTGATTCGGATGATGGTGGAATTATTAACGTCTGAACATGCTTTAAATGCAAGCATCTATGCATACTTTCCGAGACACAAAATTAAAATATCACCCCACGGTAAAAATATGCAGTGAAACAAACGATTACATTTTTGATCATTCCTTTTGCACATTAATATTATTGTTTCAAACACATTGAAAAATGTGTACTGTTTTTGTGTTTATTTCGTCGTGTAGTTTTGGATAATATTTTAAGTGCCTGTACCACGTGCGAATGAAATAAGTAAGATCACATACTGTTGCAGGGTACCTATATTAAATTTCAAATTTACTATTTACAGGTTGTCAAGTACACCCATCATACGGGGTTTTCACTCTGTAGTCATATAATATTATGTAAATATCATATTATGATTCATTTTCATAATATTGTGAAATTAGAACACGCTATTATGCAGGTGGAGATTGAGTTTACCGGTATACTATATGGTGTGCAAACACCAATTATACATTGGAACAGTGAAAATGATTATTTTACTTAATAAAAATTGTATACAATGTATTGCGATATTTATCTCGGATGAGTATTAATTCTGAATGTGATTAGCACTTATCAGACCATCCACTGCAATCCGCAATATGCACGATTGCCTATTTTATATAGTTTATATAATATCATAATTAATGATCACAATATTAATATAGTGTTTACCGTACAACAATCTATCATATTATATTATTGACACCGCAATATCACATCACATAGTTTTGTTTCAGCAGTTTTCATCTTCAATAAATGTCATTATTTAATCACCGCTATATACCCGTCGATTGGATCGAAACTTATAAATATTTTATACTTATCGGTTTTAACATTTAAGACACTCCACAGAGCAGACATGTGTCTTAGATTCCGAAAAAATAAATCAAAGCAATACCTTACAAAATATTTGAGAAACAGTACAAACAAAGTTAGGTAATGAAAAACAGGAATATTAAATCATGGTTTCTGATAAAAATCGAGTATTATCGATCTTATTGCGATTCAACATGTTTCAAATGTATGTTGGTAAGACATTGTTTTAAGTCAAAAAGCTCGGACATTTATGCGAGGTTTCGCGTAAATTATTGATACGATGAAAAGAAATTAAAAATTTGTCAAAACTATATTTTATAGTCACAAAATATATTTATAATCGTTTAAAATTTTGTGCAAATATAAGCAAATTATTTTGTGGTTAAAAATTCTTACTGTTTTATAATTTTTATAGCCAAGACTTAAATATTTTTAAAATTCTTAAGTTTCTTAATAAGTATTTTGTACAGTACTTACTATCCTATTAATATCAAACCATCTACTGCTACAATCAACCTATTCACATTTAAAATGTCCAACATCGACCATATAATATAAAATACTGGTATAAATAATTATGTAATCGACTAACAAATTTTTAAGCCATAACAGTGATTTTTTTTCTGTATTCTCAAATGGCCGTAGCTGCCACGGATAAACTTTTAATAATAAAAAAAAAATGTAAATAATATATAATATAATAAATACGTCATAATATGGGAACAATTTTTTTTATAAACGTTTGAAGCAATAATTTTGACAGAATTAAAGAAATTACGAAAAATTACAATTTTTCTTCAAAGGATTTTAGGTGTTATGTTGTAGTTCAAAAAAATAAATAAGTCTTAAGGACTTAAAATGTTTTACCACAAGGAATATTATGAATATCTAGAAACTATATACAGTGACAAAATAATTTAAATGGTTTTCAGCTATTTATTGACATTTTAATATAGAAATATTTATTCAAAATGTGATAAATTGACAAACTCTATTGTTTTAATTTTTAATTAGTACAATAATCTGTATGAGTAATCCTAATTCCTTATAAGTTATAATGTATTATTTATGAAATTTAGACATTGATAAAACACCGTAATACTGTTAATGTTGAAAATGTTTGCACCTATATAAGCATCACACTTATAACTTAATGTTATGTAACTACTTTTTTCAATGAAAGCTTATGGCAAATATCTATTATGTGTATATAATTTAACAGATATCCACACTGTTTGCATACCATAAAATAATATTATAGTAATTAGTATTAATTATGAGGTGCTGTAGATAAACAATATAAAAAAAAAAATGTTAACTCAGATTATCATATACTTACAGTTAAAAATGTATAGCCACAATATTTTATTTTTCAATTGATTATTAATTATTGACTTATTTAATTTTAAAAACATAATTTAGATAGAAAGTAGATGTTATAATAAATAATTAACAGCTTGAAGTGCAAAATATGACAAATATATTATATTTGTGTTATTAAGGAGACGTTTCACCGATATTTGTTATATTTGTCTTAAACCTATTAATGTGCATAACAATTTAAATGTTAAATAGTAATTAGTATATACTTATAATAGGTTTTATTAATATTGTTTACCTTTTATTAAATGTATAGAAGAAAATGTCAGGTCCACGCTTTCCTTCAAAAATGATTTATTGTTTTCTTCCACACATTTGCTCGGACTAAAATCAAGTCAATCTATCTTAAAATACTTAAAATATCATTTATCTATCAAATAATACATAATATATAGTATGCTTATATAACGGTATATCTGACATTTTGCCTCAATTTTAAAAAGCTCTGGCAGTACCAACTGTTGATTACTGAATTGCGTATTCCTCCTACAGTCGATAATCTCAAAATGTTTGATTAAGCACAATAATATTGATACACACACAAAAAAAATATTTAATTCAATAAAAGTTATTTCATTAAACTAATATGTCAGATGTCCGTGTTACACACGTGCATTTGTAGTTACAATAAATTAATTGCCAATATTTCTGTTCTTGAAGAAGTGTATTTATTTGTTGAAATAATTTAAAAAGAATTAATTATTGGTATTAATTTCAGTGATCATTTTGACATTGATTATTTGGTTTGCATGCTATTATTTTTGTGTTCTTGTTTTAAATTGTTTTATGCATGAAATGATGACTAGCATATTTTGGTTTTCATTTTTATATACGTATGGAACTTTTAGAAAGTTTGATTGTAAAATATAAATGATGTAATACAACTAAGACAATATTGATAATTTGTGTATGATATTTTTTTTTTTACTGTAAAATGATAGTAAATTATTTTACTGTTAATTATGCATCTAATTAGGCTTTATTTTTGTATTATAGAACATACTATTTTCATGACGCTCTCTTTTAACTTTTACTAGACTTTCATTTTAAAGGAATTCAATCTAATATGTAATAAATGTATGTATAAATAGTAAATACTTATCTAAATTATGATCAAATTAAATTCGTTGTACGAAATGCCATGTAACTATATGTAAACTTAAAAGGATAGATTAGGTTAGTTGCAGTAAACTAATAGTCAAAATAAATACAGACGTCAACATAGAACACAGGAAAACTTTGTTGGTATAGTCGTATAGACTTCGATTTCGTTTGCAGAATGATAGTTACGATGTGACACTTAGTTTATAACAATGTTATTATAGTTGTGACTTTTATTTGTTGACTTTCACTGTCTCCAAAACAAATAAACAGTATTGAATATAAATATAAACTATGTACTTGATAATAAATTGATAGTATCGCATGGGATTTCGTCAATGAAACAGGTATATAACCTATAACACGTCTATGTTGATTTGTTCATATATATAAATATATATATTTCAATCACTGTCAAACGTCGTTCAAAATGAATAAAAAAATATCCAATGTATACAAATAACTCAGTTGAATGCTTTTTTTTTTTATTATTTATTTGGCTTTTAGAAATACTGTTGCAGCTCTAAGTTGAATACTTAAATGATACAAATCTCAATTACGGTTTCACAAAATATTACATTTATTTTCGAAGTATGAACTTTGTAGAACACTAAAGTGTACAATATGCCATTATTTTAGTGTAGTTTTTTTTACAATGTATGTAGAGATTGAAGTGTATTTTTTTTAAGTCTGATGATTTGCTGTTATCGTTGTCGTCGGAGACAGAGCCGGATTAAGGGGGTGGGCTAAGCGGGTATATCCCAGGGCCCCCAAAAAAATTGTCTGTGACCACATGCATGTTATTGTTATTGAAAATTAGATAGGTAGAGATACACCATGCAATATACTGTGTTATTTCATTATTTTTTTATTTTTTCCGACAATCCATTCTAATAATAGTAATTGTTTAGGAATCTTAGAACTTATAAATTAATTTGACCCATTTTTAAAGAACACATATTAAAATACGGTAATCAAGGAGCAAGAAATCATTTATTTATCAAAGACCATTTTCGAAGAACTATATTATTCAACTTATGGGCAAAAAGTCTTAAAAACAATTATTGAAGAAATACATATCGCTAAATATTATTCATAAATTGTAGATTCTACACCAGATTGTTCACATATTGATCAATTATCAATTGTTTTTAGATATGTATATTTGGGCGAAGTTAAAGAACGATTTGTACATTTTATTCCAATAAACAGTCATAAAGGAAAATCGCTTTTTGATGTTATCAATATTTTTTTAATTTAACATAATTTAACTTTAGAAAATTGCCATGGACAGTCATTTGATAACGCCGCAAATATGTATGAAAAATATGAAGGTTTACAAGCTCATATTAAACAAAAAAATTAATTTGCTCAATTTGTTCCTTGTGCAAGTCACTAAATTTAACTGATGCCAGTGCTACTGAATTATGGCAAGAAGCAATACATTTTTTTTTCATACTTGCAAAAACTATATAATTCTTTTTTATCTTCACCTGGAAGGTGGACCGTTTTAACAACGAATTTGAGTACAAATGATAGTTAAAATCTGCTTCGTCTTAAAAGTTTGAGTTAAACTAGGTGGTGTTGTCATTTTGAATCTGTGAGAGCATTATTTATTAATTATGATAATGTTCTTAATTGTTTGGAAAACATAAATAATGACACTGAAGAAAAATCTGATGTAAGAAGAAAAGCAAAATCAATAATGAAAAAATTTCTTAAATTTGAGAAGGCTTTTATGTGTGTCTTGTGGTGGTATTACCATATATTTTATATTTTAACATTTAACTAAATTGTATTTTTTAATAAATTTACTATGTTATGTAAATTTGTTGTCTGAGAAAAAATATTTTTCTTATTTAACTAATATCAATTGGCATATTATTATATAAATACTTTTTTTGTAAAATTAGGGCCCCCAAAAATAAATTAGCCCAGGGCCACTAATTTCATTAATCCGGCTCTGGTCAGAGGTGTTCTGGTGGATGTTTGTTGGACGCCGATAACTGATACCATGTAGCTAAAAAATTCTACGTTTCACAGTCGAAAATAACACATTTCCTAGTTGCAAATGTACAATATTCTGTTTAAGAATGTGTACCCAACATTTATTTAAACTCATTTAATTTTGAACTATCATTCTTATTTATTTCAATTGAAATACTGTGGTAAATAGTATCTACTCACACATCAAGTAGTGGCATTGGTCTTGAGAATAGATGGATACCCAACAACATTTTTTTTAATAAAAATATGAATTTTTTTTACAAGTTTATTAATTCTATGTACATTTTTATGATTTTGAAATAACATTCTAATTTGACGTAAAGGTACTACCGCTGTTTTTACTACATTTTTTGTACAATACATTATTTAATAATAATATTCTTAAAACATTGTGTAAACCATAGAATTTAATTAAAGCTTGAGTTTCATAAAATAAAGTACTTTGTAGTGTCTTAACCGTTCAAGTATTAAATGGAGTATTAAACGCGGTCCTTTTCCAAAAGTTTGATTTACACAATTCTATTTTAGTTAATATATTTAGTTTCATCCTGTACCCATAGTTATGTGTGTGTGGTGTATGATTACTTTAAGGTTTCTCATTACAGTACAAGAGCAATTCGGTTAACAAATTAATTATTTTGAAAATAGCTATTTAAAAGTATTTATACAGGTGGATCACTACAAGTTCAAAAAAGTAAAAACCACGCATTTCATTTAATTAACCTTATGAGACAAATAATAATTATTTATGATTGTTATAAACTAGATTAAAAATTCAATTTTTCTTTAAAACAATATTTATACTTATTTTCAATAATGACCTTAGATAAATTACTCTATGAATAACAATATTTAATTTGTGCTGGTTTTTTTTTTTTATAGAACCTGAGAAAACGTTGCACCTATCCGTATTCAAATATTATTTGTGAATAGTAATATTATGCTAAACGATTAATATCTTCTTTCGGATTAGTCGAATCACAAATACCTAGTTTGTAAAGAGTAACGCGATAATGTCACATCAAATTTGCCTATAGTAAACTACAGAAAAGAACGCATTGTACGCTCTTTACCCGACGCATTGTTTGCGTTTCCATTAGAGCGAAATCCCTGTAATCTTCATTGTCGTCGTCGTCGTCATCAGTGATGGAGTCACGCTTTATTCTGTCGTTGCATATATTATAATAATATTATACACGTCATATAACGCACTAGCACATATTTTCGTCAGTTCTCTTTATTTCAATAAATTTAAAGTACCTATACACAGTGGTCGAAATGGCTCAATGTAAGTGGAGGGATGCCTTACAATTCAGATTTCCTGGCCCGGTCTATACGAAAAATAAAAAGTTTTCTTATACACAGGTATAAATATAAAAATCATAATATTTATTTCATTTTAAAACACAAGTCTTAGAAGGAATGCGTTATTCTAGACAAAATAAGTAGAGGGATGAAAAATGTAAATACAAAAAAGTAGAGGGATGTCATCCCTCCGTATCCCCCCCCCCACTTCAACCACTGCCTATACAGTGATGATGGTGACAATGATTGCGCAATATTCGGAATTACGAACAAACTGCAGTCAATTCCGATCTCTCTGAGTAGGTACGTACCTACCTATACTTAAATACCAAATAGACGTGTATACATGTATATAGTGACGCGGAAGTTGTGGGGAATGAACACGGATAACATATTATTCGTTTATACTTATGATATATATATATATATATATATGTGCGTGTGTGCGTGTGTGTGTGTGTGTGTGTGTGTGAACAACCCAGGACGGCGAGGATGGCTTAGGAGTTGCCCTGGCAACATTGTGTTCCCCGCCGACGTCGTTTTCCGACCACCGCTCGCCTAGTCGTCAGCATTGTTAGCAGTATCATCGTAATGACATTAAATCCGACCGACAGACGTCGGTAAATAAGACAAAGGCCGCCCAAAAGCCACTGCGCCAGCTGGTTATTATTAATATGGCTTAATTTCATATCGGAATGCTCGGCGGCGATGGTGTATAGGGGAAGTGTACTCAACGGTGAAAACCATGGGAGGGGGTGCATGGTGGCAAGCATCCGCGTGGTTATGCAGGGTGGTGTGGGTGGCAGAGAGCAAAATGGCAAAACAATTGGTCGGATCGCGAGTATCACCCCCTCAATACCCGTTGGTATTGAAGGCGACGGAAGAGGATTAATTTCGTAGCAATAATTACCTCTTTGTGCTTTAAACAAATAACGTAGGAATATACGTATACGCAGGTTTGTGTGTGTGTGTGTGCGAGAGAGAGAGTGGATATCATTTTTTTTTTCAACAGAAAAATTGTGAAGACTGCTCGAGAGATATTTTAATTTAAAGGCGACCCTTTTGATATTGTACAAATTTTATTATTATTATTATTATTATTATACGCATACTCTAAAGGGTTCATTATGCGTGCCGGTATTATTCGTCGTTGATTTGCGTTTGATTTTCAAATGCCTTTGTGCGTTTTAATCGCCTATCAAAACTTGGTAAATGAGGCGAATGATTTTTATTACTCAAAGGGGTTTCCGTTGTTTAAACATGCAAACTCCCCCCACCACCATCGCCGGCTTCGTCTAAGACTTCTTCGGCTATCAGGTCGTCGGCATAAGTGTAATACACTTTTCTTTCGACGTCTTTTTAAATCGTTTCTAAACGTTCGAGACGAGACAGTTTGGGGTCAACTTTTTTTATTAGATTATTATGTTCAAGAGACAACGTAATTTGATTTTTTTTTTTATGTTTAATTGTTTAACAGTTATTATTAAGTGTTATTGTTTCCAGTGTTTCCACTTTTAAACTGATATTGTTTTAAATAACTGCAGTTGTGTATGTGGTGTATTGATACATAGGTACTGATTTCAATGCATTAGAATTATAATATCAAATATTTTATTCCTGAAAATATATTTAAAAATACAATATTAAGATAATGTATTGGGTATACAATTCAAATAGAATGGTACTACAGGTAAAATTAAATGTAATCAAATTATTTGGAATATTAAGAATTTTTTGAATTCAATTTGTACGCCATACTAATTAAGAAACTGCATCATGTACACTTTTCAAAATCATTTATATAATTATAATGTTTGTACTATTTTTAATAATTTTCATAAACTGATACTCTGTCTGTTAACTGATCAATATTTGCAATCAAATACTACTGTTTTTAAGTAATAAATCTTTTCAATCCTTAGGTTTTTCTATATCATGATCATATTATTTGTAATGAAAATGCCGAGGAATCAATTATACAAGATTTAGTAAATAAGGTAATGAAATAAGTTGAATTGTTCAATGGTTACATTTTCTGTTGCGGCCGGGTACCTGAAATCTTCAATAATCGCGAATACATAATAATATTAAATTTAAATCTACAGAGCAATCAATTATTTTCATTAATAATTTTAAAAGTTCAGACAATTGATTTAAATAAAATAATTTAATAAGTTATTAAGAACAAAAAAAAACCATTTTGTTTGTCTTCAATGTTGTTATTTACATTTTGTGTACTTAAGTGCTATACAAATAAAATAAAAATGAGCGATTAAACCGAGGAAAATAAAATTGATGTTTTTTTTCCATTCTAAAAAATATCGATAATACTCAATTGTTATTGTACTGTAGCATATAAATATTAGTTATGAGTTATGACTGTTGAATATTTACAGGTAATATTATATACCAACGTTTAGAATTTGGACCTTATTATATGATATTTTTTTGGTTGTAAGTTTGTTTTGATTTATTTATAATGCATTATTAATCCAGTTAATTATTAGTAAAACGTATGATTATGTTGTTTGAAGTCTTATGTAATACCTATGCACGTTATTTTATTATACATTACCTATAATATTATCTTTTATAGTTATATGTCTATACTAATGTTGTATAGTTGTGTTTTTTCTTGATAACAAATATCAACCGTACGTTATATTTATAGCTAACTTAGCAGTTGTCAGGTGTACACCATAGCTACTATAATAATGAGCTGGAAACTTGAGGTTTTTACGGATATTATTTCGGAGTAATAGTCAAAAATGTATTATTTATTTCATATCAATTGTGATTTATAAGTGAACAGGTGATTGTTAAACGAATATATGTATAATAATTCAATTTAATTGAACAACTTGATAACTTACTGATAACAACTGAAATTAAATTTCTACAACATAAGTAAGAATTATAAATAAAATACTTTTACTTCAATTCATTAAAAAAAAATTAACCATAATGCCACTTAGTTTGACCTTTGGTCAGTTAAAGAAAAATGTTTTTGACCAAAGATAGAAAAGTAAATGGCAATTACTAAATATGTATGTATATATTATATTAATTAAATGTATTTTATTAATTACAAATGTTCAATAAATCCGTATTTACGAATATTTTTTATCGTGTTGCAGTGTTTGAAAAAATTAATATTGTCTAAGTAACTGTGTATTGTCAGGCCTATTCAATGTATAATCGATACAGCTTGCACACACGAACGTTTCACGTTAGCCGAGCAGAATTTATGAATTTAATTTAAGCTCAAAAGTTATGGTAGGTATGCATTTCTCGTTGAACGTATAACCCCACGGCTAAGATAAACCGGTGGGTTGTAAATTAATTATATTTGCACGGCCCTCAAAATGTCTTAGCACGGGGCCAGGTTATCTGAAATGGGATCGCGTGTAACTGCAAGAGTTTACAAGCGAATTAAATTGTACATAAATTGCCTGTCAGGCTGGGTGGGGAGAGGGAAAAGAGTAATTTCCTTGCATAAAACGAAACCAGTCAAATAATTACTTATGACATATTATTAGCACCCCCTTACAGCACAGTCGTTTTAGTCGTAACACAACTATTTTTAATGTTGTTGAAATATTTGTTTAAATTCGTTTTTATGAAATTGTATTTTTAAATCATATGTTACAGGTATTTCGTTAAAATATAAATTTGTACATGGACAAATTCATCGAATATAATATAACGTACAGTATTATTAATGATAGAAATGAATTTATTATATTTTACTAATACGAACCACTAGTCGGACGATTTCATAATTAATTATCATCAGTCTGCATAGTACAAGCAAACGAGTACATCTATGAAATATAATATATAGTTGCTACTTTGAAAACATCACTTACTCAGTAGTTTCCTAATGACAGATGAGCAGTAGGAAAATGGCAAATTTGTTCCACAAAACTTAAACATTTATAATGATTGATTACATTCGATTATAACTAGTGAACATCGCATTTATAAAACGAAAGTCAGAAAGCTCAATGACGTTATGTAACATTTAGAAAACTAATAAATAATAAAAAAAAAATGTGTGCCCACTGTTGTACGGTTATGATTGTGGCTTTGAATATTTTGTAAGAATTGCAAATCTATAGTTATTTATTGACGGAAAAACCTATAAATCACTGATCCTATACTGAGTTCAGATGATTTAAAGCTACGTACCTAACGAAAATCAAACTGTAAAATCACATGCACCCTTTCGAACTGTTGGATTACCGTAAAAGTTTACCAAGCTCGTTTTAGTAATGACCTTTCGATTATAATATTCTCGTTAAGCTTACTTAGCGTAGTGCCTATAACAGCAGTGCGCCGAGATTGTCATTATTACATACGTGTTCAATGTATTATTATAATTTATAGGTAATGTCGTACGCCATTCAGTTTTTTACATAGAAAAAAAAAACACCGCGCACAATATCGATTTCATATTAGTCGTAACAACGGCCGAAACAGCGATGTCGTACACAATGTATTTTACAGTTTATTTTGTGTTTGTATTGTACAATATACTTTATACCTGCTTTGTGGCATTTTAATTACTGGTACCCACTTGAACGACAACTGGAATAAATAGTTCACATGTGGTCATCGCGACCACCATTGTTAACCCACTAATAATTAATATAATTTGGTGGTTCGCAAAATATATACCCGCATGTAATGTGAAAGCCCAAAGTCGTATCTTTTCTGCTTTCGAAAATAAATAATCATAATAATGTATTTTAAGGTACAGTCCGCTGTAATAATAGACCACTCGTTGAAATAAATCTTCAACAATTTGGTTCGTAATGTTTGCAGTGTATAAACTATAATTTAGAAAATAATATTATGTAGTCATTACTCATTAACGATAAAACAAAAATTATTTTATATTTAACTTACTCTTATATATATATATATATATGTATATATGTATATAACTTCATAATGGTTTGTATACGTACACCATCATGCATCAGAGTTAATCGTGTGCCATGAATATTTATGGAATTCATTATTGTTGTGTTTTTTAAAAAAAAATATATATTTTAATGAGATGAATATAAATATGTATTTCAGTCATAGTTTTTGGATTGTAATGTCATTTTAAAAACAAAACAATATTATATGATAGCCGAATAATTTTTTTTCATTTCTAAGTTAGAAATGTTGTATTTTCGTTTTCATAATCCGCACACGAGGCGGTATACAGACCCCGAAGAACGTGAATATTTTATATTAAACTCATTTCACGATGTTGCAAAATGAGGAGGCCGCAGTTATGTTCGTCCGTGCGTTAGTTATTTGGCATTTGCGGAATACGCTTCGTGAAAAGTTTGAAATTTAGTACGTTCGTTGGTAAACCCTCAAAAACAATGGCTTAAATCGGATAAGTTTTTTCCCTGTTTCCCGAACATTGGCAGACTTCAAATTTTGAGTAAATATAGACTGTGAATGTTCTTCCACTAAATTGTTCTCGTACAAGTTGGATTGGAGCTTGGCCCGGTCAGTTGATAGTTTTCTTTGTTTTTTCCTCTTTTATTGCATACATATATAGGTCGAAAAAAGTAAATAGGAACAATAAGTACATTATTAAACTACGAAATAAGTATAACGAAAATATAAAACGATCGGTTCAATTGAAAACGTCTAAAGCATTTATATAAAAATACATAAACTACATAATGTTATGATATCATCTGTTATTATGTAACTTCTAAGAATTCTGATCAGAAAATTTCATATAAGCATAGAATATGAAAATATTGAAATCCTTATACGTGAACAAATCATTATTCTGTACAAAATATATTATATTCAAACTAATGACTCGGGTTTTTTTTAAAACTTCAATGATAAATTAATAGTACATATTATATAGCTACCTATACCTATAATACTCCATGGTTTTATGTTTTAGTTTGAAAAAAAAGTTTACTGAAGTTTTTTTCGTTTGTAAACGGTCTTGGGACAACATTATATTAAAATGTTAATGCAATTTATATAATGTTCTGAAAAAAACACGAACTAATATAAAGCCCATAAAATAGTATTCATGTAAATTAAATTTTTAATATATATATATAATGTACATGTTAAATCGGTAAAAGCATTCGCGACTTGATATACTACACAATGTGTATTGGGTACCCATAAAAAAGTTTCTTATAATGAGTTTTCTCTGAACTCTCGACATTTGTTTTCGTGTATCGTTTATAATCCACTTGCAGAATTTAAGGGTCGATATCAAAAAGATTGCAGTCTTAACAACGTGCACGCAGGAATTAATCGAATGATATTGCCAGTCAAATTATTTCGCATATCACTTTGATCGTCATAACGATGAACAATAAAATTTATTAGATCCTTTGTTGTAGCCCGCTCAAAATAAATAAATGTCTAAACTCTAAAGATGAGTTAAGTTGAACGAAAAAAAAAAACCCCCCGAACAAGAACGTTTCGAAATAAACGCGAAAACAAAAACGTTTTTAATCAACGGCGCACAGTCATAAACAATCCTTTGGAATCTCTTTATGTACCTGTACAATATTATACCGCTTTTGCTCAAAGTCATCGTCACGGCGGTATCCGGTTCGGAAATACTACTCAAAAGAGCGTTCTAGTCGACTCACGCACGTGGTTCTAGGACCTTATACGCATATAATAACATAATATATAGTACATATTATTATTATTGCATGTATATATTAAACGATTCGGGCATCGCGACGAGTCGCACGTGCGAAAGCCGGAGTTTCGCGTTATTTTTTTTCGTTTTCGCAGGTAATACCTATTACCGTCGAATTTGTCGAAGCGGTCCTTTTTTATTGCGCACACGCGCACCGGCCCCTCGTGTTTGACGGGGGGGAGCCCGCTCGTTGAATGCGTTTCGAAAAAAAAAAAAATGTAACTCATACAATAATAATAATAATAATAATAATATAAGGAGGCATATTATATAATATATATAAACAATAGTATATAAAAAATAAATACATCGTACGTATTGCCAACGAATACCGCGTGCGGTGCAGTGCGTGTAGGCAGGAGTGTGCAGGAGAATAAAAACAACAAACGAGGTTTTTTTTCACCCCTCAGCATCGGCCGACCGTTATATATTTTATATACAATAATAATAATGATATGTGCCAGTTGTGTGCATGTCCACCCCTTTTTTTTTTTCGTCGACCGCGCGCTGGCTAGAGCGCTCCGCATAATATTTATATAATATAAATCGCCGAAAACGTCTGCCTTGGGCCCGGGTCGGAAGGGGTTGCGTCGGGGGACAGCGGGGGTAGTTCCGCCGCCGCCGCCGCCGCCCGATCGTCCGCCGGTCGTCACGTCCCGATACAACAATTGCGTGTTAGACGGATCAGCGGCGGCACGGCCGCGGAATTTTAAAACGATGCGGCGGCGGCGGCGGCGGACACGGCCCGAAGCTCACGCACAGATCCCTACTATTTCCCCCACCCACCTCAGCCCCCCCCCCGGAACCCCTAGTTTTTATCCGGCCCGTCGATTTCCCATAATATATATATATAGGTATAAGTATACATACGAACGATTGCACCGGTGCGCTCGCCGAATAACGTTTTTTTCTTCTCTCTTTTTCTTTACTATTATTATTTCCTCGCGGCCTCTCTCCGTTTCGCGTTCTGCTCTTTCTGCGCCAGTCGAGCTGCAGCGAAGACGCGAAATTGCTTACTCGACTTGAGCGGGGGGGGGGCGCATGGGTGGGAAACGTTTATGCGTACGCGCGTCACACGAAAGTGGGAGATGCCCACAAATAGGAAAAAAAATTTATTACTTAACTCTAAGGCCGCTTTCGTGAGGACCGCGGACTGCTAGAGACGATATTTCGGTCTACTGGTCAAAAGATCATCCCCCCCCCCATCCCCCTCCCACACCAAACACCACCGACCATCGGTCCTCGGACCACTATAGCGACGGAACAAACGAAACGTTCCGTGACATTACACGGTGTATATCCATAATAGTATGACATACATACATACATATACGGAAGCACTGCGGCTTTTCTGCTAGACTGCGAATTTCGCATTCGCCGACGACGGGACTGTCTGCAATGGCGTTCGAATATTATTATTAAATTATAATCCTCGACTCGATTACGAGGCCGAGGACGACGTTAAACCGTTTTGTCCCGTTTTGCACGACACGTGTTACCTCGCGCGCGGCGGCGGTGGCCGACACGAATTTATGACGGTTGGTCGACGACGACGAATACGACGAGACCACCTCCCATCCGCAAAGTGTGTTTTGTTGTTTATGGAGGTTATCAATTTTAAAATACACGATTTTTAACAAGTGTTACTTACTGCTGCGCTTTTTTTCCTTCTTTTTTTTGTTTTTTTTTTTGTTTCACCCGGGGGTTGAAATATTATTACACCGACCGTAAAAACTCGCACCAGAGGGAATTCGTTAAAATTAAATTAAAACAACGTGCGCAGCTCTCTTTCAGCGTTAGGTTAACATTTTCGATTCCTCCCTCCACATTTTTTGTTTTGTTTTTTTTTTTTAAATAAATACTACGAACCCACACATATTTTCGCGTTGACAAATAATATTTGCTCTCGGAGTCTTCGCGAAACACGCGGTGGCTCGAGTAATTTAATAACGATATAATATTCTGCACATTATATTATTGTATTATTTTGTTTACCGCAAGGCGCGGAGATTGTATTATCAACCGGGAAGGTCTGCGCCGAAAGATAACAATCAAACTAATCAAATTATATAGCCGTTTAACGACTTTGGGTCGCATTGTGTATGCAACGCACACTATTATACACGACGACGTAGGTAAACCGTACCACTGTGGTACCATTTTGCTTAACATGATCAAATCCGTTGGGTTTGTAACCTGGCCCCGAGTATATTCCCTTAATGCGGTGAAACGTTGCCATGAAAATATGTCCCGGGGGGGGACAAGGACAAAGCGCGACGCGTTATAATGCTCTCACGAGGAGTATGATCCTTATCCATCTGTCATTTAAATGGTGTAGTTGTGATTGTATACGACTCGGGGGCACGGTGGCAATGGTGTAACGCAGTGATTCGGCACCGTCGTCAATGCGAAAATATATGGTTACAAATATACGCAATATTGTTGTAACCACGTCAAGACTGTTGACCGCTTGTTGCGAATAATTATTTCCATCGATGAGAATATTGATATACAACGTCAACTCTAATAATAATTATACCAACTTCCTTGGCGTCCGGTTGGGTTCGACTCCGACTTGGAAGTATTTGATATGAATTCGCATAGTACCGTGTACTTAATACATCGATTTATTTTACAAGTAATCGTGTTTTAAATATAATATTATATATTATTATGTATAAAGTTTTCTCGAAGAGGTATTTTTATTATTTATATAGACGTTTAACGTGTCATTTTCTTAAACATTTTAACAAATATTTTAAAACAGATATGTACAATGCCTTAAATCACAAACTCGTACAAATAAAAATAAAACTAGCGTAATAGCCATTAATTTTTTAATTTTTTTTTTATAATATGCTTACCTTCCATTTTCAAAAATTGTATCTGATATATGTATGACACCATATCGATTTGAATACAAATAAATGACAACAACTTGAAGAATATCAGGTACTTGCGATTGTGTCAAAAACGTAGCATATTACCTATAGTATATCACGAACTTCTCAATGATAGTGTGACATAATGTCCTGCCTTAATGGAAATCCCACCACTAAAGTACACGACTGTGATTTTTAAATTAAAAAATAATTTATTTTCCAATACTGTATCGTATTCCGCTTTTTTGGATCCTCGTCAGCTATGATATACATTGTAAGTCAACCGGCAAAATGAGATTTCGAAGATTACGTTAAAAATAATTTAAAAACACTGTTTTTAGGAAGATCTCGATTTCTATCACGTGCATTATTTTTATTTTATATATCTCTTGAAATTGTGTTGAATTAATTTTGTATAATTATAATATATAAACGAGTCATGTGGGTTCGGTGTACAGGCTCTCGGTGGACGATAATGCCCTACAATGACATATTTACCTCAAAATATACATAATCACTTATGGGGACAAATATTATGTGTATGTGAGTCATGAAATTGTAGCTTAATGAGTGTTTATGATAAACAAAAGTATATTTCATTCTCGGTGGTATAGACAATATTAATAGACGAAAACATAAAATAAAACCGTCAACCTGACAATAATTATAATTATCATTTGTGTAGACTTGAATTGAAAGTCATTACCATCGATAACTACATACCTATTGTATTATTATATTCATTATCTGTGTAATTGTATAAAAAAATGTTAGGTCAATACAATTCATTTTATTGGCCGCGGTAATCGAATGAAAGTAAAAATGACTTTTATTATAAATATACGTAAGATTATTGTTATAACGATAATGTTCATTTTGAATTGTTAGCTGATGGCTGGTAATGTATTATACTCGAGTTTAGTAGCTTATAAGAGAGACCTACACAGAGTTTAGAGCAGATAAATGGAAAAAAAGTAGGCAAACGAAAATAGAATTTTGAAGAGGAGGAATCATGGCGTGTACCAGACTAAAAAATAATGCATACTTGAACTTTGTGTACCAATTAGATGGATATCTAACGGCCAATTAAATCGTACAAATCTGTAGAGGAGAATTTGAAGTGGATAAAACGTTAAGTTTAAAATGTTTTAATTAGTGTTTATATTTTTGGCGATGTGAGGATTCGATTGTTTACAACAACAAATAATTATGCTATTTAAACGGACACTTAAAATACCTAATCATTTCTGACTTTTAACGTTTCGTCGAGTACAATATTATTATAATACGTAATTACGTGTATATTCTATTCATAAAGTGTTCTCCTGCAAGTCGTTAAAAACTACACATTTAGAACTCGCGTCTTATTTTTAAATACGTTTCCAACCATAAATTATCACACCGGTGCGCGGACGGACGACGATTATTGCCGGTCGTGCGAAATAAAAAAAAAAATTTTAAAAATGTCATTCGGGGGGGGGGGGGGAAGAAAAAACCTATCGTTTATTATACGGTCGTTTCACGGCGAGCAGCCTGCAGTCCGGCGACACCACACTCCACGACATAATATCCCTCTCCGTCACAGACCCCTCGGCGGTCAGTCTCATTTGGCCCGGTACGCGCACAGCACCCACACCCCATCTGATGTACCGTCCCACACCCCGTCGGCTGTACCGTCCCACGCGACTTGAGTATTCCCGGTGCGAAACGCAAACTTCGTTGCGCGACCACACCGATTCCACCGATCGCAATCAGTGCTTCGGGCGATTTATGTGTGGGTGTGTCGAGCCGCGCAATCAATATAGATTGAAAATCCCTTTTCGTGTCTTCTGCGTACAGGTATTTTCGACGGCGGCGGCACTAATGAACCCCGACCCACCCCACCCCTCCCCCTGGCCGGGGGGGTGGAACGCCAAGCGGCGAGGGACGAGATCGGAGACGCGGTGGATTTTATTTTTATTTTCAAACTCGAAGCCAATACTTACTCATCTGCCGCAGTGAACGACGATGTGTCGTGTTCCGTTATAGTCTTCGATACCCCACGACAACCCCCACCCCCGCCCCTACACCGAAAAGGTTTGAAAAGCGTTCGATATTGTGTTGTACTCGACTAAAATGCATTGTTCGTACATCGCGCAGCGTCTCTGACGTCCAAGCCCACGATTCTCGTCTGTATCGTATTTATTATTATATTATTAACCTCCTCGATTTATCGCACATATTATATTTTCACCCCGTCTATTATATTATACGTTTTTCCCCGCCGGAATGTTTAAGTGGGGTTAAAGCTAATGCGGGTCATTTTTTCAAGAGCCCTAACGGATGTCGCATAGACGGTCTTGTGCCAAATTTATAAAAAAAAAATAACTTTCAAGAGGCTTCTTCCGCATATGTTCTGTATGGAATGATATTCCTGAAATATTCAGTTCAATTTGCATCAACTTTTATTGAATACATTTTTGACTCAATCTACCTAAATACATATGATTTGATTTCGAATTCTTTTTTAAAAATGGCACTGATTTTCTACTTATTCATATAGTAATAATTATTATTGAAATATACAAGCACAAAACTGCCACGTAATAATCATGTCATTTGGTATATTTTTCAATGTTATATTAAAAATTATAATTTTTCTCTGAGATTATTATTTTTTTATGTTTCAATAGTATGGTCAGATGAAATGTTAAATATTTTAATTACGAGGATATTTATAGTTAATTTGTAGAATTATTGATAAAAATTAATTCAATTAATTCTACACTACTAGGTATAAAAACCATCCAAATACCATAAATATAATATGTATATGTTACGGGCAATGTGTACATTGCCTGGTCAGTGTGGTCCTGCCCGGGCAATGTAAACCAAGAATTTTTTCTTAACCAACTATTATTTTTTTATTATTATTACCTATTTATAGTATTGATTTTTTTTTAAGCCAATCATTATTAATTTTATTCATGTATCATAATGCAATAAACTTATTAACAATTATGAATTTTTTGAAACACTGTGTATAAACTTATTTTTGTTACTTATATGGTACTGCTTATTTAAAAATCAAGTGTAGAAAAGCAGACGGACTATGTAATTCCAAGTGCCATGCTTCCAAATCGTGTTCAAATAAATAGGTAATAATAAAAATAAAATGATGATACTTGTTAATTTTTTTTTTTTGTTATTCCATCAAAATATTCGTAATATTATAGCACTTGAATAAAATTAATAATGATTGTTTAAAAAACAAATTAATACTATAAATAGGTAATGATTATAATTTATAATAATAATGAAAAATAATATTAGTAGGTTAAAAAAAAAATTCGTGGCTTACATTGCCTGGGCAAGACCACATTGACCGGCTAATGTACACATTGCCCGGTATTCCACATTGCCCGAAACATATATATAATACTGATTAATATTAACATTTTTTTAAATACCTACTGTACAACAATAAATATCCAAAACTTCAATTTTCTAATTGGTGTTTTACAAAAAATGTTAGTTTTTATATTTTATGCACTCATAAAACTTTTTTTATTGGATGATGATTTCTCATTTTGTCTTGAAGTTCGGACAAACTTATTTCCCTCTTGTTTTCCCTCGACTATCATTTGACTTATTATTATATTGTCACTGAATTTCTAGTCAAAATAATCTAATTGTAAAATGAAAATGATAAATTATTGTTTGGTCATAATTTATGAAACTTCATGTCATGAACATTCACCTCTATTTGTTCAAATTTGTACCCTAAACTCGCTTTTTGGCAAAGGGTGTCAAAGGCGGTTACAGTTATCCTATCAGGATTTTTTAATGATACATACTTTGTATATACATCGTGATTGTTTTCACACGACTCATCCAACTCGGAAAAAAATGGTCATGAATAAATTGACTCATTGTTTTTTTTACCACACATGCATATTTGTATCTTTTTCATTTTTAAACAAAGTTAAATTCTAAAACCGATTAGGGGTTGAACGACAAAACATCTCAAACACGTTCCTGGTGCCAAAATAACATTATATATATATATACGTTGTCTATATTTAACGTCAATACGATTTACCGTTTATAGAAGCCTTTATAAAAATAAATATGTTATGATAAAAAATAAAAATAAATATTATATATTATATTGTGTGAAGAATAATATTATAGTAAGACCCTTTTTGACATTGTTGTCAATATTTCAAAAAATTTATTCTGGCTTTAACCACCACATGATTTATAAAATGAAAAATTTAATATGAGAACACTTTTCGTCAAATCAAATAGGTAGTAAATATTGTACTATTTCTACACGAAGAAAAAAATAAAAAAATTTTGTGGTAAGATGTTTGATTAATGTTTTACATTGGGGCAAAAATAATTTTTAATAATGATAATTTGTAAAATTGCTTGAATTTAAAAACCTAGTTGAATGATATTCAATTTGAAACAATATTCTGATATTCTGAATGGTACTAATCATTTTAAAAATGCTTAAATTGATGTGCATATAAATTTTTTGAATTCTTTAAAAATCATAATCATAAAAATAAAACGTGGTCAGTAGTTTTAAAAATTGGAAAGTTACAGATTTTATTAAAATCAATGTAAATCAATTTTGTTAATAATAATATAATAACTGATTGAAGAAAAAATAATAATAATTCGAACATAATTTAAATTTTAACGTCATGAAATAATATTGATCGAGATAGTGTGATGTATTAAATAACTATATTAAGTATATAATAATTGAAAACATAATTAAAACCGTTCTAAATAACATTGAATTTTAATTCGGATTATTTTAATTTTATATTAAGTAAAAAATGATTGTTAAAATTTACAAAAATCAAATCTAATATTAGTGTTATTAAGGAATTTTTATTGAGTCTACCTTTGTATGGTTCTAGAAATATTATTACTGATAAAATTCGTAAATTGACGTGTTTTAAGTGAATGGTATTTACAGTTTTTAATTATAACTGATACTTCAAGAAATAATGATCACGCCGTCGTAGGTCTTGTAGCTCGTCATAACCGCGGTGACCACTACGGTGACCACTATAAAGTTACGACAAGCCTAACCAGCCAGTCAATCTTTGGAGGTGAGCGCTTTGCAATAATGACATGATGTGAACACCACGATAAGCACAACTATTTTTTACGTCCGATCGATTTCATTTAACGAATTTTAGAGACATATATTATTATTACTCTATCGATCGGTATGGATAGGGTACTTTGTACATCTATTCTTGGCCTTACCGAGATCTGTATTAAAATTCAAAACTGATTATGTACTTATTATGCTGCGAAGGCTGTCCCATAAAACAAGTATTATATTGATTACAATTAGTTCTAGTCACAATATGATGATGTATTTAACCTCCTTGTGAGGGAGCCGCTGTCTGGTAAAGAGTTGTAGTTCGTCATTACCGCGGTTATCGCTATTGCAACATTATATGACAACCCTAGCCAGCCAGTCCATAGAACATTTAGCAAGAGAGGTGAGCTCGCTTCACAACAAAGAGTGTCATATTGTCGTTACTTATTTACGTGTACGACATGATGTGAAAACCACGGTGAACACAATCATTTTTATGTCCGATTGATTCAGAATATTTTATAGATAAATATTAATATATTATTAGTGTATCGATCGGCATAGTTAGGGTACCTACTTATGTGGGTGCATCGTCTTGGCTTTACAGAGGTATGTATTAAAATCGAGTATGAAAACTGTCACATAAAACATGTATTGTTTTGATTGCAATTTGTTCTTGTTACAACATTAATATGATGTTTTTAACCACCTTGTGAGTGCGATTTGATCGGTAAGCAATCAATCATTATTCGTGCCTATTATATCTATTTCTTATTGATAAACAAGATATTTATTTTATACTTAACTTTCGTGGTTCCTTGTAACTATTATAAAATGCTCGATAGCCACAAATATAAAAAAATTAATAGCTAAATCTAATGGAAATGTTCAAAGTAAAATAAAAAATGTGTTCAGGAGTGTGTACATTATTGTATCAGATACAGGATTGTCCAGTATATTATAGTATCAATAGATCATGTAATGTTATTAATTTTAATTTTCCATGTATATTTATATCCATAATAATATAAAAATATACAATCCGAATTCGAAGAAAATTAAACAAAAATCAATCTAGGGTTCCAAGTTAAAATCACAAAATAAAATAAACAGTACCAAAGTCAACAAAATTAGTTTTTAATAATAATTACAACAACAATTATTTTACTTGCTTTAAGCAATTGTCAGGTAAAATAATAAAAGAGATACTATACGTTTTGTAAATATTAATTTAAATTTTGTTGTATGTTAATTCAATTAAACAAAGTATTTCTGTAAAAGGAAAAACGTAAATACTAGTTACCTATGCGTATTTATTGTTTAATGTATATTGCAATATTTATGTATATAGATAATATTGTGCATCATTCACGAGCGTTCAGTTTGTATTCAAATTCAATCATCACAATATTATTTTAATACTTCAATAGCCGCGAAATAATAAAAGAAGAATAAATTGGAATTCCACTGAGTAAACAAATGCTGCTTATTAGTTATATTTTCAATAAATAAAAATACACCGATCCAAATATTAAATTCCTGTTATGTTAATTACAAAAATTAATCCGCTTTGATATAAAACGAATAATTTAATATAATGTATAAGATTGTAGGTAAAAGTAATTAATTTTCTGACTGAAATTAAAATAAAATATAATGTTTAATGTCTTAGAAGTATTGTCATAAAAAACAATACCACTATTGAATATTTTACACTATAATAAGATGTTCACAAAACATTGTTTTACTTTGTTGAATTTTATCAAATATGTGTATTACTATACCTAGGCTTAAGCGGTCTGGGTCTACATTATTTTTGTTTTGATTTTTGACGCATAAACAAAGTAAAGTCAAAAAGTTTTTTGTGTATAAGCTTTAATTATTTTAAAACAACATTTTAATAGCTTAAAATACGATCGGAATATAGTTTGTAATCCGTTATTATTATAACTTAAAAGTTTTAATCTAAATTACATATAACCATTACTACCTGATAAATCATAAATTATCTGATTATAGAAAATACTGAATTATCGTAAATCCTAATTATTATTTTAATATTATAAGCATAACAGTTTTTTTTCTTATAAATAATAAAAATATAATAACTTTGTACATCACAGAAATACACACATTTTATAATAATATCCACTTTCAATCAAGTGAAATGTTAAAATGTTAAAATTTCAAACAAGTTTCAGATAAAAATAATAATATCGTAAGCTACCAACGATTTTCTATTTTTTTAATAAATATTTTTGTCATATTAAAAAAAAAAAAGAATAATATTATTACGAAATGATTGAGCATCTTTATTTGATGTATTGAATTATTATTTATATTATTTAATATGTTTTTACACCAAGCAATACCGTAATACCGTGGGATGGAATCGGAATTATAATAATATTATGCATTTGATATCTATTATTTTGTAATTGTGTCCATGGTTCAATGGATCGAGACAAACAAACTCGAATACAGCTGGTTATCGGGCCTTTAACAGAATCAAATAATAATTATTGTGTACGGTACAGTTTGCATTTCAACTGATAATAATGTCCTATATTAAAATACTTGGCCACATTATCTGTGCCATTTCATTATGCTCTAGTTCCAAATTCCCATTGAATAACCATGTGAAACTAAAATGAAAATATATAATACATTTATATGATAAATCTCTATAATCCCTAGAGAAAGCTTTGGTACTTGGTATTATGTAATAATATTATAATACTGTTTGATTATACATTTATTAATCACTATAAGGCACTACAAAACGATAACATTATTAGCGTATTGTTAGTTAATATTTAATAATTTTGTTGAAAAATTATTTATTCATAAATGTTCGTTAGTTTTTTTATTTTAGATGAACAAAGTAAGTATATCCAATGGAGCGTGTACCTAATAATGCAATTAAATATAACTCATATTAAATATTTAAGAATATAATACTAAATTATTATAGGTCCTATATTTTTACACATAATGGTTTAAGTATTAAAAAAAATCTATTTTAAACAGTTTGCTGTGAAACACCTGTATAGTTTATTATTAGGATTTAGGATAAGGTACCTACACTTAAGGAACATATTAAATAAATTAAATTGTAAGACTTCGATGAAGGTGGTTGAATAACGGTCTTAATAATTCAACAAATATTTTACATACAATTACGTGATAAGTATATGTATCTCTAATCACTAGGCATGTGCCTAAAATATAAATGACCGAAAACACATTCTGATTTTCGAAATAACATCGCTACAGTAACAATTTCTCTCGAGTAAAATTAAACTTTCTGAAAATGGTCTTCTTTGAATAGGTACTATTTTAAACTTTGGTAGTTTATCCACTGGTACGAAAATACGTTATTATTGAGTAAATACTTTTTCGGTTATCTACCAGTAACTTCTGATTGGAAACTGCGTGAGTGGTCTAAATTTATCTAGACAACCACTGATAATCAAGAATACTTGTACAACGACGGTAAATCACTGAATATTATCTCGAATCGAAAGTTTATAATTATTGTATGTAACTATTTTTATTTTTATATTGTTTTAATTGACGGACAGTTGTAGTTAGATTAGTTGAATTGACAAAGTGGAGGACAAATATATAATTTAGATACAAAACAAATCGGAACTAAATTAGTATAGGTTAATAGGTATACCTACATTTATCTTATTTAAAAAAATTGTACATTATAGAATAGAATAGAATAGAATATTGGCACACTAATAACGAATTAAAATAAATACAATTGAGATACTAACTGAAATGTGAACTATTTATTGCATTTGGTCAACTCTATGAATGCACAAAGCGTATAAAACACTTCTTTTTTTTTTGTATTATTTATACTCTCATTTAATTTGAATTCAAATGCTGTACAGTTAATACTTAACGCGCACAATTAAATTAAAATTGTATACTCTCATTAATATACAAATCACTCAATATATTTTATTAGTGCCGAATATAACAATTTTATTACATTGTCGTAGTATCTATAATTTGCTCGTTCAGTTAACCACGGTATAACCATTATGAATATCACACAACAATTTAATTTAGTATGATATTGTGGAATAGTTTAGCGCATCAGCGTGATGTTTCCTAATTTACCCGCCGTGCAACGATAATGTTTCCAAGGCTTGTTAAATGTTCATACAACCGTGTTTCTATTTTCATAATAATATATTTACAGTATAAACTTACTTGTTGCAACATAATTTTAACCGCAAACATAATAATATATTTGAAATATGCATTGATTATGTTCGGTATTCTTTCGTTTATTTTATTTGTGTACGTATCAATTTGTTTTTTTTTTTTTATATAGGTTCAGTACCTTCCCTGCGAACAAGCATTTAATACAGATGAACGGTCACTACATGCCTTTCCAATATTACAATATAATCGGTATTTTTTCATGAATTTTTGGTTATTAAAAAAAAAAACTCATAAATTAAAACATGAAGTATTTTATATTTAATATACTTGTGGGTTTTTTATTCCGTAAAAATAAAATACCTTAGCAAATTACAACATTTTTGGTAATATATTATACAAATGTATTTTGTATTTCAAAATAAAAACAATCATTATACATTACCGATAGATGTAATATTACAAACAATGTTAATAAAAATGTAATTTCACTAATTATAAAGCAAAATTAACTTGGCTATAACTAGAATGTTTTTTGATGAGGTATCTAATTTATTATATCTAATTAAAAAACATGTACCTTTTATGTATATTAGTCTTATTATGATAATAATAATTTATAGCATTATCTATTATTAATTATAATAAAATAATATGTATTGTTACTAAGGTCGATAATGCATGAAAAATATACCACCATAAATAGTAATTAGTGTATAATACAATCATTGAATAGAATTCGGATGGTAACTAAGAACTAAGTTATACTTATATAAATTATATTAGTGATTTATACAATTTTTTAGAGATAAATTATATTTATAATGCAAAAAAGTAACCACAAGTATTAAATAAATATAAATTTTAATAAAACTATGGTTAAATTTATTAAATCGTGTACCTAGTATTTAGTAATAGAGGTATATGTCTTGTTATTTTTAAACACATAAAAAATTATTATTTAAAAGAATAAAAAAAATATACACTATACATTATAAAAATAAATGATGCATTTATATAAACCTCGCTTTTATTTTTTCGACATATTACGTAGTGTTAAATGTTTAAGACCAACTCTACTTTTGCAATTAATTCGTGTTGAATAAATAATGAATATATATATTATTTAGCTTATGAGTATTTACAATTCGTTTTAATATGATACTTTACGATCTTTAAAATAGGTACTAATAATTATAACATGCATACAATCTTAATAACGTACCTCAATTTGAATTATTTTACACTTGTTGTCTGGCTATCGTTGGACATTACAATATAATACTTCCTCACCATAGTCGTTGTCCTTGTCTCATCATCCGTCGGCAATTTGATTTCTCCGGTTTGACTGTGTGTAATTTTCGCGTAACCACTAACCGGATCAGCCGAAGAAACTGCATAGATGTACCAGATAGTGTTCGGTGAGAGTGAAAAATGCACAAAAACTTATCTATTAATTGTTGGGATGGTTTTGAATTGAAACTAAAAAGGGTTATTTCTAGAACTTGTATGGCTTATGACAGTAAAGTTATAAGTCTATAGGTTAGTCTATAATAATATATACAATACATTTTCTAAAAAGACTAAAACTACAATATAATTATCCACGTAAGTACCTACACCTATCTATATTACATAATTTATTACAGTAAATTAAAGATCCACATAAAATAGAATATCTTTTTCTAATATTATCAAGTTTATATTTACATTTTTTAAATAATTATCAAAATCATAATACCAAAGCTATCAGTTGTTTACCAAAAAAATACAATTTATAGTTTATACTCATTGTTTTTCTTAGTAAGACACTGAAGTTCAACATAGTTAGGTCAAAATACTTTCAGAAACTTTAGGTTACAATGACGTCAAAAATCGATTGTGAGGACTCTTTGAGTGATGCAGTATAAAATAAAATTACCGTAACGCTCATAACAAATGTGTTTGTAATGTAAAACAAACTGGATGAGTATAAATATACAAACAGCACACACCAAAGATAAATTAAATTATGTATAAACAGATTTTGGAACTGTTATCTGAAATTTATTCAAATGTTATCTTCGTTTTGTTTAATAATTCACTACAAAATTAGTTTTCCTTAATAATTTTCTTAACATTTTTATATGACATAAAATACCACAGCTATGCATACGGTAAATGATAAATAAATATACGAATACACGATTGTTATCAATATAATATCTAATAACTATGTATAATTGCACACGTAAATTGTATGATAATATTGGTTCACAATTATCTGGAAAACATTTTTTTATGGTTCATTAGAACACGTTTAATTAATTTTTCAATGCTGTACTACTGCGACAACACGTCATAACATAGTTTCACAACCATGACGGAGTCATACCGTTTTACAATTATTAATGTTTACCTCAATTTGTGGTTATAATATTACACGATAAATTAATATCACATGTGTTTATTTGACGTATAGAAGAGTGTGGCGAAACATGAAAAAAAAAGATCGATACTTCTAAAATTATAGTTATACCCAATGAAATAGGGTATTAAAGTACAACTCGTATTTAAAGCAATATTAGGGAGAACCGTAACCAAATAAGTGCCATAATAAAGTTACATATGGATATTTTTATTACACACAATTACGTAATTCTTTTCAACGAATATTTCTAAAAAACGACTTTTTTTCTTTTTTCCTACTGAGCTCCACGTACCGCAGTAGATAGAAGTTTCACTCGGTTTCGAGGATAAAAAATATACAGCAACTATGTAGGTACCTACACAGTAGCTATGCGTACCGTTCGCTGGTCGGCCCACGTCACCTACGTGCAGGGATATGTTATGTGAACAGAAGACGTTCGGAAAAGGTTCGAATGGGTTTTTAAACCGCTATATACATCCGAAGACGGGATTGGTAATTACGGTTCGGGTCACATGTGCCGCACTACAGCCGTATTATAATATATTTTAGGGACGGAGTGATTTAATTTAAGCTAGTGCGGGCGTTATATAATATATATATATATATATATAATATAATACGCTATAACACGATGGTGCACGTGGAGACTGCAGCGAAAGAGAGGAAAAAACTAAAACGAAAAAAAAAAAATGCTCTGTTCGTACAGGACCCAGGGACCGACTTGTCCGCGCACAAAGTCAAAACCGAATAATAAAACCAATCACCGAGATTTTAATTGGAAAGGGTTGCCGGAGCATAATGTGTACAGTGTTGCGCGAGTCGAGCCGTGACGTCATCCGTGAAGCCTCGACATCTGGACGGAATCTAATAATTGTCAATCCCTGTACAATATCCGAACGCACGATGCCGAGCTTAGAAGTGTGGCCCTGCGGCGGCGGCATACGATATTTCCCGTTATATACCCAACGCGCGCATAAATCAATCCGGCGACACTCGTCCTATATATTATGCGATCGTGTGTGTGTGTGTGTGTGTGTGTGTGTGTGTGTGTGTGTGTGTGTGGGTGTATTAAAAAACCGATTCGATTAGGTGAGAAATTGAACGCACCCGCCCCGAGGTGACATTTTGAAAAAATAAAATGAAACCGTTCGTTTGAACGACGGCGACGCTAGAAAAGAAATTGCGGAGGGTGCGGAGCCGCTGCAGACCCCTTTTTTTTTTTATTTTTATTTTGATTCGCGCGTGTTGCCAATTTGCATATCTATATACACGGCGATATATTATAATGGATAGTATACCATATGTATATATACAACGATGCATATATATAGTTCGGCGTGGTAGTTTTTGTTTGTCGGTGAAAATCTCGTCGCATGTGTATTATAATACCATAATATACCATACTTCGGTACATAATATACGTGAAGTATATACGATTTGGAATTTACTCCTCCGCCGACAGAGTCGCCCACAATACAGTCACCCAATGTTTCAAACGCAGATTTGTATAATATATAGCCGGGTGGTATTACTCCATGCTTGTGATACCGATATGCGTTCAAGCGATGAATTATTTTGTTATTTACCTATATATTTTGAATCATCTGTGTAGTCATTCATTTTCCACGTTATAAAATTCAAATCTAAGAGATTTTGTTTTTTTTTTCAAATGTGTTCATACATTTTTCATATCTTTACAAAAATATCAAACATTAATGTTTATACTTACGCGCATTCAATAAATAAATAACTCCATACGTGTGACCTAGAAAACAAAAAACTTTATAATATACTGTAGTACCTGTAATACATTATATAATACATATGGTGTATTATAATATTATTTGTATTACATAATGTGATCTTAAAATCGATGAGTTATCGAGAAACGATTTTTTGAAGTATCCACACGCTCAGACCCCGGACTAAGTTATATTAGGTGTCTATATATATGATATTTATGTGGCATAGTATCGCCGTATAACATAATATTATTATAAAACGGAAGTATAATAGCGCACTTTAAACAAGCAGTTGGAATAAAAAAAAAAAACTGCAATAACTGCAAATCTACAAAAGTTATTGTAAACTTTGAATTATTGATCATGATATTTTTTTCCGTCGTTATGAATTGCTTCCGATTGTAAAACTTCGGCCGTCCCAAAGAATATTTCGATGGAAATAAACGCGACCGAATCGCCGATAATGTAAAACAAATGGTATTAGTTTATTGAAACAAGGCGCGAAATGGGAAAAATGGAAAAAAAACTTTTATACGCACTTACGCCGGGCGAACATCTGCGACGAATTTTTCGTTATAACGAAATTTAAAGCTCCGGAAATGGCCGCAGATTTGCCTCGGAATATATATTATAAGAGATTGGCGGAGGCCGGAGAGGCGCGGACGAGTGTAGGAGAGAGAGAGAGAGAGAGAGAGAGAGAGGAGGAAAAAAAATAAAATAACGAAAACGTTGCGCAAATCGGCGAAAGGCTGAAGTTTATGCAGGAAAAATGCGAGACTATAAGAATGAAAATGTGATGTCGTTAACGAAAGATTTACTTTACGCCGTTACAATCGTTTTAGCCCGCGTATATGATAAACAGTCTGTTGTACCTATATATGTATAATGTTATATACCTACACCCACTCATGAGCGCTTTTAAGTGATTCGAGTACCGACTACGGTTTTACTTATTTTTCGTGGATAATCGACGTTAATAAAACTTTTTACCTTATCTCTTCTGTGTGTGTGTGTGTGTGTGTGTGTGTGTGTGTGTGTGACCGTGCGGAGTTTTCTTCGTCTCTTTTTCTCGCCGTTTTCTCGTTTTTATTATTAGTCGTCGACGGGCGAGAGCGGCCGCGCCTTTATGCCTGCGACGCGCACGATCGTTTACGTGAAATTCGATTTCGGCTCGGGTTGTTTATTTTTTTTCACCCTCCCCACCCTGTCCACTCGCCGGTAGCCGATATTAAGCGTTTACCGTACATGTAGGCCAAAACGGTTTCTCTATACCTAAATCTAAATCCCTCGCACGGGAACACCTGATGCCCATTCGCAATGAACGCGAGGCTTCGACATACCGGCTTTTCTTTTTTTGGGAAATATCGGTCGAGGCCATTGGTTTCGGTTTATATACGTACACGCTATAATGTGTACACGGCACACGCGTGACCGTGCTGAATCGGTCGAATGGCTTTTCGCGATTTTCAAAAGGGCACATTTAACTATAGTCACGGTAAAAAAAAAAAGGCAATACATAACCTCCTAACCGGTCATAATAATAACATCGTTGACCTGCGCGCCGGAAATGACTTTTCTGAAAGTGTTATTATTAATGTATACTCGTCAAATGTAATATAACATGTCTGGTGTAGGAAACGCTATGTCCAAGTTCCTCGAATTATAGTCCTCGTGCATTGTGCATGCCCTTCTCTCCCGGATCGATTCAACTCGCAATAATAATATAAATAATAATGTTTGCATCTCATTTATATGTATTATCACGATAACAATGGCACAATGCCACATTGAACTACGACAGTGAAACGTATGATCGAATGATCTACACCAACTAAACATGATAGAAAGGTTTGTCACACAGTGCAATGCTACACGCAATAACGTTTCCAATAAACGTAATCAGATTATAAGCCTTTGAATTGATTTTACAACACACATTATTGACGAATAAGGTAATAATTATTAGACTGATTAGTATTCGCATTAAACAATGGGATTCGCATCAAGCATAATATCATATTACATAATATGTCTACACCAATAATAATACGACCGAAAACAACAATGGAGTTTAAGTTCTGAAACAATGAAATACGAGAAAAATTAATTAGGTTGATTTCTATAATGTAAATAGGTCAAATATGTGACAGAAGTTGAATAGCAAGTTTCATACATGAATTTGTTTGCCACTCGACGTATTACATTTTTAAAACATAAATATTTTTTACACATACCTACCACAATATAAGATTATGGTTCAAAAGATAAATACCTACTAAACACACAAAAAATATGATTATTTAGAACCTATACTATTTGATCTAAATTAGATAATTATATCTTAAATGATTACTGATTATTGAATTTTAATCCCTAGAATACTTCTAAATTATTAAGCTTGGTTAATGGTTTTAGTTATTTTACTTTTTTAAATTTATTTTAAGCTTGCCAAATTTATGGAATATTTTTTATCAATTTGTTTCGAGTGTAATTTATCAGGTTAGTTTTACCAAACTTCAAGTTCTAAACTCAAACCTCTACAAATCACTCAGGGTGACATCTGGAATAATCCAGTACTATTTATTTGAAGGCCCAAAGAGATTACTCTGACTTAAAAGAGACCATTTAAATGGCCCCAATATACTACCAATTTGTATTCAAAAAATGTTTGAGGTTCAGCTGTAATAAAAATAATGTGTTGTTGTATTATATTAGTTAGCACATGTCTAATTATTTTAAATATAAAATAATATTTCATGTAGAAATGTATAAACTTATCACATTATTATATTATAACATTATTCTTTACAGAAGTGTACCAATACTATTATGCATATTATATTAATTTATTGGAAAAATATCTTACATTTCACCATAACGATTCAACTTAAATAGTTTAGGATCATAAAAAAAGTCGTAATACTATTTTTTGATTAGATTATAATTAAGCATTTGTATAGTTAGTTAATTCTTAATTAGAAAACCAATCACACTAATATTTAAAAATAATCATAGTTCAGCATTGTTTGTTTTATGATAAATGGTTACGAGAATTCCATAAGCAGTGTAACACATCGTATTAACTCGAAAACGTTTATAATTTGAACGTTTAAATATCATATTATCATTAGTACATACATGTGAAAAAAAAGTTTTAATGACATAGAACTTAGTGCACAAAATAGATGAATAGATGTAACGACTTTTGTTATTATAAATTATTATTTTCGATTTTCGAGCAGTCATTGTGCGCATTATGAAGATATGTATTTTTGTACTATGTTAAGCCGTCATCATTGTATAGCTGTTTATCGCTAATATATATTTTATAAATACAAAAAAAACCGCTTAGTATCGGTCTACTATTGCGAACACTTTCCACACAATATATAATGATGTGGGAAGTGTAACGTTCTGTTATCGAATATCCAACCTATTCTCATGATGGCTTTTTCGTAATATTAATGGTACACCTTGAGATTTCAAACTTTTAATGGCTACTCTCTTACACCATAACACGAGTTGAATTCATAAACTTTCTGTAGACATCATAATGGAATCTTATAAAATAAAGCGTTAATAACAGGAAGATTAGATTTGCTTCCATCGCCCATAATATGTGAGAAATTGTTGGTAAACTAAAAGGTAGTTATAACACGAGACACTGTAAAAATGTATTTATCTAAACGCATTATGTATTTTGATACGTCGTACAATAGAAGGACGTGTATTTTATACCTAATATAGACAATATTAAATTTAATTACAAAATTAGTCAACCCAAACGAAATGGGTCTCATAATCGAAAGAGCGATCGGGTTTTTACTGAAGTGTTGACTTTTTTTCCCTACCCCAAAACTTGTACCTAAGGACCATTTGTCACGTAACAACTGCGCTTTGTCCGTAACTTTTTCGTTATTACTTTTTTCTTACTCTTTTTAACGTACCACCGACCCTTTAGAGTGCGTTTCAACTTTTTGTTGTAATTTTTCTCTCGTAATCCTACACGTCTTTTAAATCTGGCCGAGTATTTCTTTTAAACAATTTTTTTTCACAATCAGTCACCCAACCACAACGCCCCCCCCCCCCCCCCACCACCACCAAACAAATAATGATCATTCGTAAATCATCGTCTTTTCTTGATTTTATTTTAATAAATACATACCTTTGCCCTGCAGACTGAACTTATGAACAACAATAACAAAACGCAACAAAATATTTTATTGGTGTAGTTTCGGAACCAGAGTTTTAGCGACTGCTAATGTTTTCTTTTTAACCGCACGACTCCATACCGTCTACGCTATGAACCGCAATTAAATGATCTCCTCCTTCTCATCCGTCCGTATCTTTTGCCACGCTTTTGTCCACTGCGTAATTCTACCCGAAAAGTTAAGTACGGAAACCCAACGACAAATTTTGTAAGCTACGCGACGTCTCCTTTCCTGAATATCTAATTACCGCTGAACCGCAGAAGCCGACCAGATGTTTTTATTGTTTCAACTTTTTCCCCTTAGTACTCTCTTAGTCTCACTCACTTCGTGGTAATGGATTCTAGCCGGGGAAACAAATTCGATTACGTGGTAACAGGGCTGCTAAAAGTTAACAACAATGTTGTCGGAACGTCGTACAATTTAAAAAGTTTATTTCCGACAAGACGTATAAATTACGGGCCACCAAAATGTGCGGATCTATTTGCAGGGTGTATTCGGCTATTGAAATGCATCAACTTTGACCACGAGACTTTTGAATTATTACGCAATAGTGTTTGAATATTCATCGAACGACGGTAAAAAACCATTTAAATGCATTTCGGAATACTGTTGCAAAAATGACGAACATTTTCAACGATGGGTGGAAGAACACCCCTAGGCGGTTTATTGGTATATTTGAATTGGAAAATTCTGCACGCACACGGTAGAGCTATGGAATGCATTGGAAAATATAATCGTCAAATATTTCAAACACGTGCTTTAAATATCAACCGGAACGTATTTAATTAATTTCGGACTGGAATCCAAAATGGAATGTATGATGAGAGGGGAAAAACAAAAAAAAAAACACGAACAAGATACAGGACTTTACTTTGCTTACCTGAGCGCAAGATAGGGATGTATAATAATTATTATAATTTATTCAAAAACTGTAATTTTATTGAATCAATTCATACATTTCCGGGTACTTATGATTTTTTAAAATATTTATGATTTGCACATAAGCCGAACGCCGAGGGTATCACGACGATCTGGCACATTCGAAATGTGATTTAAATTTAAAACTGTCATAGTATTATCTTTCTGACACACCTTTTATGTATTAAATTACGAAAAAACAACGATTGTGTTTCTATGAAAGGTCGTAAACTCGAAAACAAAAATCATATAAATAAATACTCAAGTAGGTACATGAATATAACGATTTTAATACAGTTATATTATAGGAATATTATATAATATAATTGTACACTATATTTTGGGCGCTGTGAATCGGCAATTTATTTACGTGCGTGTTTCAACGGCGTTAATTTTTAATGTAACGATGATAATATAATAATAGATAGTGCGAAGTTTTCACATCCATCAAATGTCGTTATTATGATATTTGCATCCCACGGATTAATACATTTTAAGTATAAAGATATAAATATATTGCGACGACACTATTTGTTTTCCGAAGCTTGAGAACGCAATTTAATTGAAATGGATGTCTCTTACGAGCGTATGGCTTATGTCTAAAACACATTGCACATAACTATGCGCGCAGACATTATTAAACACAATAATGATCGCGGGTTTATTGCAACCATTTCAAAGTGACACATTGTTACCCGTGATGTAATATATCGCACACAATGATAACGCGTGCGAGAAAAAAAATAAAATATAAAAGTTTTAAGATTGGTTTTGTCCTAAACTCCTAAGTAAAAGCTCTTGACGTTTGCAGCGAACATATTATTTTAGTCATCAGTAATGTGTTTTCTCGCTAAACCGAAAACTTTTCGCTTTCCTTCTGTCTTTTATTTTGCTGTAATATTAACAAAGTTTTGCAGCAAGTATTGCTGCTCCATTAACCACTCGAAACGAGTAGGTACCTATGTATAATTGGTAAAGTATTTTCAGCGTGATTGTAATTCGAAATAAACATATTTTGTGTATCTGTAATAATATAATACGGTTATGATTCCAATTATTTAAGTATCATTCAGTTACTAATTTAACTATACAATGTGCATTTCCGAATAATAATATTGTTACATAATAAAATCAACGGGTCATTTGTACCTCGAGTCTACCGACCATAGGTATAACAGCGATCAATGTGTGAGATGTAGGTACCTACATACTACAGTGATCGTTTAGAGAAAAATCAATAATTTCAATCAAATCTAGGATGTAATAATATAGAGTGCATTTCATTGTTAACTCATATTGTGCTTCAATTCTTCGATGATATCAATTACAAAAATAAAAAAATAGTCGTGTGCCAGCAAGTACTCAGGGTAATTTTTTTTTCATGTGTAAACATCTAAACGCCTTTCGGGTGAAATGGCTTATATAATATATTTATTTCATAAAAAAAAGTATTATTTATGTTTATTTTTATTTTTTTACACTACATATACATAACTATAATATTTTATTTATTGTCCGGTTGTCATAGTAATTATTTTACGAAACTATTTTCCGTTACCAAAACTCGTTTTCGTCCGTTTACACTAAATTACTACAGCCATAAATATTGTATAGGAGCAGGAGGAGGCACGTATTATAGCTGATGTTTACGCACATCAAAAAGTGAACAAACTTGAATTGGTTTACGAACAATATGTTTGTGAATTACTCGAAACGATAATAATTGTAATCAAAAACTGACGCCGAATTTTAAGAACTTTCAAATTTTTAGAACCTTTGGTAAAAACAAAGTCGTAAATAAATATAGTTATTTTAACACGTAATTTAAAAAAATATCATTCATTCCTTATGGCTGAAATAAGATGTGTAACTATTTCTCATGTTATTCGTAACTTGAACGAGAAAACTCCATATTATTATCGTTGCGTTGCTTAAAATATAAATGTTTAAAATAGTAATCTGATATGATGACTTAACATGAATATTATATCAAGAACCATGTACTTTTATTTACTGTACCGAAGGGTTCGCGGCACAGTGGGATCATTTCGGCTTAGATATTTTCACAAAGTAAATTGGACAAATAATAAGCTGTGGACCATTTTTTTACCCTTCATACATAGTTATATATTTATGTAATAATATATAGGAGTACTACTTTCAGAATAATAATAATAATAATAATAATAATAATAATAATATTATCACATGGTAGCACGAAAACATGTTTTTCGTTATTGCATTAAATGTTGTATTTTTTTAGTTTATTTAAGCTTACATATTTATAGCTGATAAATTCATATTTTTATAATCTACAAAATAAAAAAACTTATCTTTTTTTTACTAAAGCGTTACGGATAGTTTTATAAAATGTAAAATACAAGATTTAAAATTATTGACACTCAAATAACTTTGTAGATAATTAATCTACCTATTAATAATGTATCATTAATATTTTTTTGATCTTTCAATATAATTGTTCGAAAATACATATTTTAAATCTTCGCTCAAAATAAAACATTTATTTAGAATTCAATAAAAATGAAATAGTCGTGTACTCGTGTAATTATGGGTGGAACGTAGACAATACAAGTAATGAAATCGGCAATAATAATATTATTATAGGTACAAGCGCTAAATTATAAATTATAATTATTTTAATTTTTTGATAATTCATATTCTTTTTTATTTACGATGGTTTAAAAAATGGACTTTTATTAAACCACGATTGTTTTTTTACGATGTCGAGTAATTAAATCAAATTATGTCAATTTTATTAAATAAATAAAGCGTAAGTATCAATATAATTAAATCGTAACTTTGTTTTTCACCCTACCATTCCAATAGCCAATGAAACATGATTCCTGCGAAACATACTATTAACATTGGGGCGGCGACGTGAACGACGTTTATTGACCAAAAGAGAAAATGGTGTATAATATATGAGGCGGGTTGCATAGCAGAGATAACAATTTTATTCCAAGCCAAACCTCCAGCAGCAATTAAAATAGGAACGGACGGGATGATTTTTAATCTTTATGGATTCTCCAGTGAATTATTGTTCCGGCGGCGGGGCCGGGGACGCTATCTCTTTGAACACGTGCATTGAGCGGGGAAAGGGTTTTTTTTCAATATAAAAATACGTCGAAAAAACTCAATGCCTGTATAGACGTCTTTAATTTCCTTCAATACAGGCCCCCTTTTATCTTTAGACTTTTCATTTTGTAAATTTATTTATTTATTTTTTTTTTTTTTCGGAAGTTTTTTGCTTTTGTTTCCGGGTATACTGTTTGCTCGCGTGCCACAAAATTACGATGCCCGCGGGCCCGACAAACTCACTGTCCCCTCTCGTCGACGTCTCTCACTGTTTGTAAAAGCGGTTAATTCACCGAATAGGTCATGCGGGGCCATTTAAATACGTCCGCTGGTAAATACGGATAATCGGGGGTGGTTTAAGAGTGAGAAAGAGCAACCCCTTAAGCGAATTACATAATGTGCTTAATTTGTTTTATTTTCGTTTCTTTGTTTAAAAATATAAAGGTTGCCATGTTATTGAGATGGGATTACTGCACTATTATAGCCATCGATGTAATCGTCTGGAAAACGTTTCTGTAATATATTATAATATATTTACTATTAAGTTATAAAAAAACCTCTTTTGTCTATAGCTTATGTACATATCACACGTTATATGTGGTCAAAAATAAATAATGACACTAAAGTATAACTTTGACATCAATGTTGTTATACCAACTTATTTTAACTTATTTAAGAAAATTAAAATTGTCAAAACCTATGTTCTGATTGATTTTAGAATACCGTTGTATTATTCTATACTGATTTTTATAGAAACTTCAATATAACTTACATATATAATTCACCAAGTTTAAAATGTAAAATGCAATTCTATAGAAATTAGATATTTTTGGCTATAGCCGATGGAAATAGTTCTTAAACAGTTCCTACAAAAAAAAAATTAAACAAACAAGCCAACTGATGGACTAAGTGTACACATTTGAAACCCGTATTTCTCTATAAGTATTATTTATTTATATTATATTATGTTATAGCTTTAATAAGTCATGTATCAGTATAGGAACATAATTTTGAGTAATTCAAATTTTTAAATTCTTTATAATCATATTATGAAATTTTAAACTTGTATGCGTGTTTCAGTCGTAGGTGCAACTAGACGAGTGCAACATAGTGCTTCAAATATTTTGTTGGCATCTTCAAATAACTTGATTAATATTATGTACCTAAATCAGTGTATTAATAACCATAGTTTAAATTATTTGTAAAATGCTACTAAAAAAAAAAAAATGGAAAACGATGTTCAAAATAATGAAATGTTTAAAACATATTTAAAAAGGTTAACAAAACAATAATTAAAAATGAAATATATTATTAATACTTTTGCAACTGAAGACAGGATAAATACTGCTTTAATATAGATAGTTACTTATTATTAATCTTTTACTTAAGTAATTGATTATTATTAAAAGTATTCTGAATAAAGGAATAAAAAAAATTGTTACTTAATAGCTTTGTATAATTTTGGCGCTCTCAAAATGTAAGGTATTGTTGAGCTTATGGTTTAATTTTATAATTACATAAAAAAATAATCAATACTTAAATAACACCAAATATTCCCTATGCATGGGTTTTTATTATTATTTCAGTTTACAAAAATGATTTTTTTCATAAAAATTCAATTTTTGTATTTAAGTATACCTAGTTATCTGGAACAATATTTTCATATACCTACCATTAAATCACCATCAAATAATATAATAAACATAATTAATTTTCTTTGTATAATTTATTAATAACATTTTAATATTATTATTATTGTTAGATACTTAGATATTCTATTTGGAATAATAACAAACAGTAGTTTAATTATTAATTGGCTTATTAATTCTGTACTTCATGTTTTCAAAAGTTTATACGTAAATATATTTTCTTTTAATCATATTACTATAGGACTATACACTACCTACACACTATACATTTTGTCAATGTTTTTTATATGTTAATTTTCCAAATCGAAAATTAATAGATTTTTTGAATAAAGTTCAATTTAAAATAAAATCAACACAAGGCGGCATGTCGTAGTGTTCGTTTATTTTTCAATTACGATAACACTACACCGCATAAACCACATTATACGTATTTCTGTGGATGTCCCCAGCTGCTGTACTCTCAGTTTGCACTTAAATTATTCCAGTCGAACCCCTCAAAAACCATCTAAAATGCAATGCACTTTTCTAACAGGTTATTATTTGTGTAAAAAAAATAAAGTAATGGAAAAATTAAGGCCGGAAATTGACATTCAGCTAAAACCACAGAAATCAATATTTACTACAAATTTTGTATTGAGCTATTTTTATTATTTATAATGCATACAATAAATAAAAAATTCTGGTTTTTATACGTATTATTATTTTAGTTTTTACAATATTTTATAATGTATGTAGTTTATTTTTAAAGTTCTTAATTTTCAATTGACAAGTACAATATGGTTTGTGTATGTTTCAAATGTTCTTAATTATTGCTAATTAGCATGAATTAATTTGTGATATAATTAAAAGTTAGGCGAATATTGTTAATTATACTTTATTGCATTACATATCTATGTAATATAGTTATATTTACTTACTATTTTAATTATTTGGTAAATGATGATTTAAATTTAAAAAATCCTATTTGCATCTAAAAATCTAACAAATAAAGAAAAACAATTTGATGATATAACGATTAATAGCTATATAATCCAACTTTTTGTCACATTGGTATCATTTTTATTTTATTTTACTCTTGTAATGGTTATGACATTTTAAGGGTAAGTAAGGTTCAGTTAATAAATGCTTCAATAAATAATTGAATTAATTTTTCTCTTTACAAGTTCAATACAAAATACAACAAATTGTTTTTTGGTATTTTCTTAGAATTTTTAAATTGAAGTTTACAACACTTTATCTTTAAAAAAGAACGTACAAATTATTATGATAATGTTAAATAACAAAGTAGTACAAGTAGTACTAGAAAAAATTAAACGTCAATATTTTGAATAATATAATTAATAATGATACTATATTATATTATTATTATACTAAAATATTTTGCATTATAATTAACATTGTTACTGTCCAAATTGAAAAATACAAATTCAGTAATTATGACACAGTAATTTAAACTGATTTTCTAATAGGTATAACGATCTTTACAATGTTAAACACTTGAATCCACAATAGGCATGTAGGTTGTTCGATATTGGTAATGAAAAAAAATGTTAACAAAGGAAACATATTTCCTGAAAAACCGACGAGAGTCAAAAACTAATTACATTACGAGTGACTTTCTGAAATAAGAAAATAATTTTATAACAATACCGGACTGATTTTGTCTGAAAAATTACCAGTCCTACAAAATGCGTATCGGAAAAATACTGTCGTTTTGAGTTATGAGGCAATTAGCGAATGAAAATCGACTTGCCATTTCTCTCGTATTTTTTTCCATCTGAAAAAAAAAACTTTAAACAAACTACGGTTTAAATTTATTTTCGCTTTCCATCGTACGTATAATGTTATAAGTTATAACATTACAATAATAATAATAATAATAATAATAATAATAATAGTATAATGTTGTTAGTCTCCTGCCGGGTTATCGATAAGACACGCACACGCACACACACACACACACTCACGCGGAGCACAGCGATCGACATCTGTTAACCCTTAACCATATCGGGTTATATTATTTTATACCCAACGGGTCGACACCTCATGTCCTAGTGCCACCGTCATCCTTTCTCTCCACCGCGGAGGTAAAAGGACACGTGTATATAATAATATAATATAGGAAAGGACCTGCTGCGGGACGTGGATCGGCGATATAGGACGACGGTGGTGGTGGCGCCGTCGGGGGGTGGTGGTGGTGGTGGTGGTGGCGGCTACCGCGGTATACAATTTACTTACGGCCTCGGTGGCGGAGGTGAAGGGTTGTTAATGCGCGTTTAGCCGGCGGCAACGACAAATGTTTTATGCGCGCGGACTACGGTTAAATTCAGATTTATTGGCCGCCAGGGCGCAGTTAAAATCGGATATGGTTGGAAATCCATTCGGGCAAATGGTATCGGGACCACCATGTTCGTGAATGGCAGAGGGGTGGCAGGCAGGGGAAGCACGGTTTTTCCGCGATATCGAACGGTGTGCAATAATGCAGTGCGGGTGGACGGGCTCGGGAAGAAAAATTGTTTTGTGTTTGTATTTTTTTTCCCCGTCCGACACCGAATAAACAATAACAATACGAATATTGTTGTATTATAATTTACAGGTTAATTGAATTGGGAAAGTTTTTTTTTTTGGTTTATTATTATTATTATTATTCTTTTCTATCTCTGTCAAACATTATAATAATATGATAATATTGAATTATATGTACGCCACTGGACAAAAAACAATCGTAGTAGGTATAATATGATATCTGACCGGGGGATGAGACGAGGGACAATTTATAGATGTGAACTTTACGGTCTAGAAGAAACTACTCCGTTGCCATCGTCTAATACGTAGGTACCGACCGACTGGGACGTGACGATAATTTTGTGAAAGCTCCGGCTAAAGCTGAATAATTAACGCATCGGTAAGTTTACATCGAACGGTCTGAGAAGGTGATAATATTATGTAGACGGAGGCGAAACGTATTTTGTGGATTAAATGTAACGAAAACAAAAGAAAACGATTTCGTGCCAAGAAAATATTGCACCGAACTGATAAAACAATAACAATTAGGGCTGTGAATGCATTATAAATATTTATTAAATACAATTAAAATCTCTAAAACTGCATATTGGAGTGCAATAAAAAAGAAAGAAAATGACTTATTATATAATACTATAAATAGAAACAAAAAATAGAGATTAAGGTTAAAAAATTAAATTCATCGTTTCAAAGTTTGTGTTAAGAAAGCTTTGTTTCGCCAAAAACTAAAAACAAATTAATTTTTATAGATAATCATTATTCAGCCATATATATAATTAATATAAGTGGGGCCCACGTAAATTATAAAATAATTTATAATATGTGAGCATAAAACAAGTTAATTGACAGAAATGTATGCAAAATATCATCATGAAATGATGCAATGAACAAAAGAAAACAATGACCTAAAAATCAAATGAATCAAAATGAATCTTTCAAAATTGAATTCGTCGTTATATTACTCGAACTTTCGGTCGAGAAAGTTACGTTTTGGTTGACAAAAAAAAAAAAATACACGTCGCTAAAAATGCATAGCCTTAATAATAACAACAAAATAATATACATAACGTCGAAACAGACTCGGATAGGCTGAGTGACGAAACTCCACGCTCGGCTGGGAATTTCGTCCTACAGACGGGAATTGCTGGAGAACTCGTATTGCTCCGCGTAACCGTGGTCGATGATGTGCCGGACGGTTCCGGAAAGGATTTCGGTGATCTTCTCGTCGGCCGCGTCGATCCGGGCGACCAGCAGGTCTTCGACGGTCGTCTTGTCGTCGTCGTTGTCGATTTCCAACAGCCCACGTGGGTTGTCGTTGATCATGTTCGGCACGGCGAACAACAGGTGCGCGTAGCCATATAGCGCGTGGAACCTGAGCTCGTGGTGCAGCTGCTCCACGGTGGGCGCCTTGACGTCTGCCGGCAGCACGGCCGCCACCGATTCCAAGTACACGGCCAACAGGTCTTCCCACCGGTTGTCCTGCACGTCTTTGTCCGCGTTCTTGTACAGGAAGTAGGACAAGTCTAGCCCGGGCGAACCGTACCTGTTGAATTTTTAAAAACCGAATTAAAAATATATCCATCGTAATAATTATTTACTAGAGTATTACACTGCGAAATTATAACCCCCGTTAAGGCGGTACGCTTATTATAAAAATGTCAAGATACAATATAGTTCATGTTTGGTTTGGTTTTGTTTTGTCTCCCCTCTATAATTCCGCCAAAGCCTTGCTCCCGGTTTTAGAGGAAAAAATTACGGTTTTCCATTATAAAACGCATTAGCTCTGTTCGTAAGTCATGTAGCGTCATCAACGCCGGACTTAAGATTTTAATGCCTCCTTGCCGCTCTTCAGCCACCCTGACTTACCGACTACTTTCGAGAAGCCGTGCTCTTCATAATATAAGCCACGCAAAAAGGTACGATATATAATGCATACGGATCGAGTCAAAAAATGTTCTACACAAATAACGTTTCTAATAGAATAAAATATAATCAAGTATCTTAATCTCTTTACATTTCTATTAAAACAAATTAATGGTAGGTATAGTCGGCTGGAAATCTTAAGCCGGGAGAAATATCCAATGGTTCTTCTGCATGAAGTAATTATATACAAAGAAGACATATTATTATTTAGTTCTTTAATCGGAATAAATATATGTACTGTCCATTTAAAATTGTACAAATAGAAGTGGCACTCAGATGTAACCTAACCGAAGTGCAGGTTTCATTTTTATATTAGAATTTTTTAGAGCATGTTTTCAGCGTATAAATAATATTATGTACCTATTTATATTGTATACAGTTAAAACCCTATTCAAAATATTTTAAAACTAAATAGACTAACTAAGATTCAGCAAATTGAATTATTTGTAAAAATAACAATAAAAAAAAGGTGAGAAAAGGGTATTGAAATGCTATGATAATATTTATAATATAATAACACTTATAAAAGTAACATTAATAAATGATAATATATCAATTAATGAGAAATGTTGGTCAACTATTTTCCGATACAGAGGATTGTGTTTTGGCAATGTGCATGAGAATAGATAAGGAATGGAAATGGTGAACGTTCGAGGAGGGACAAGACAATTTTGCATCACTTAATAATACTAGAGCATCTATAAGTATCGGAATTATTATGATGAGTATTTTGTAATGTCTTAGTGCGATATATAACTATAGAGCCCTAAATATTAGTATTTTTTTAATTCAGCAGATTGAAATGATTTTTTATGTGCAGAAAATAATAATATACTTAATGGCAAAAAGTTTCAACTGTCTACGAAAAATATTTTTTTAATTTAAAATAAAATAATCAAAACCATTTGGGGAAAAAATGTTATTTTTCGTTTAATATTCAATCTTGTAAAAATTTGAACTTCAAATGCTGCTAAAAAAAAAAAACCGTGTCTAAGTATTTTCGATTTTTTAAATAAGATACTAATTGATGAGAAACCTTGTATTCAACTTGTATTTTCTCTACGGTTATTTGTTTCAACAAAAACACAATACCAATTAAAACTTATTCCTACTCTTTAGTTTTTTACTTTACTCAGTGTCAACACCTAAAATAATTTCTAAATACTATTCACTCTAATCTTTAGTATTAGTGTTGGTTTTTAATTTATTGTAATACCTTATCGTTTTCACAAAAAACGAATAATTTGTTTTGCAATTTTATTTCGATTAATTTTAGTATACCTATAATATAACCATCATATAAATAGTTTTATACTAATATGTGTCATTTAGAAACAAATAAAATAGTAATTTGATTTTTGCGTTAATAAAATTCACCACAAAATCGTAATTTTTAATGTGCCCATCCGACCGTCATAAACATCAGCATAAATTGATGGTTATCATAATACGCACATAAAAAAACAATATAGTAACCCTTTTTATGATTTTCATCATCAAATAAAAAAGTCATAATAATGGTCATTATTGTAGTACTTAATTGTTCGAGTTTATGCTTTTAAAAATACTATAGTAAATGGTACTTAAAAATATCCTAAATTAAGTTGACTTTTTCTAACGATTACAATACTGTATGCTTACAAATGAAATTAATATTGCGTTAATCATATTTTATAGAAACTAATAGTTTAGGTACTTATACAAGATTGAAGACTTCTGTATCGTAATGTAGCTGTTATTACATAGATACTCGAATAGTTAACACATATTTATTACTATTTTTAACTACAGCATAGATAATAATAATATAACTAACTGAAATTAAATTTACATTGTAACAAAAAACATCCGCAATATGTTTTATTACTTATTTGTGTCATCGTATTTAAAGTTTTACAACCAATTGAAGAACTTCGAGAAATGTTTTGTTCATTATGTTATTGTTCAAAATACAGGTACCTATACACAATAAAGAAATGGAAATTGTTCACAAATAGAACAAAATATGTACAATAAGCATAATATGTGATGAGATTAATGTCAACTTTAAGTTATATAAATTACTTGGGAGCGAAGTCAATCGTCGGCGGTGCTCTGAATGGCATACATATAATATTATTTATTGATGTACTTATTCTATTTACTTAAGTCCGTACCTAGATGCAGTTATAGTTATATGAATGCAAGTAGTTGCTGTTTCTGACATTTAAATTAAAAAAAAACACATATTATATAGTAGGTAGGTAGTAATTTTTAATATTTAAATAAATTCAAATATCCTTAATATACAAAATTATATCTGAAGAAATGTCACCGTGTCTACGGAGAAGGGAGCTGCGTTTCTTTTATCAGTAAAAAGGGATATTATTATAACAATATCTCTAACCCCCACGGAGCTCAAAGACTATAACTCACAACATAGTACAATAAAAAATCAAACTGTAAGCCCGGGGTGTGAATATCTTTGTACGATATATTATTATTGTTATTATGTTCTTGTATGTTTTTTGGCACAGTCCCGCGCCAATTCGCACTGTGAAAATTGATTTATTGAATAAACGTTGTACACGATTTAACGCCTCGGACGTCTTATCTTTTCTTCACATTCGGAGGGTGTTTCGGGTTACATCCGTAACATATGTTTTTTTATATAGGTACATATTATTACAGTATAATAGTCCATCAAAAATATTCGGGGAACGGTGGACAAATTCAAGGGCGGAGCTGATTAATGTTCTGTCGCTAACGTTTATGCCTACGTTTTTTTTTTTTTTTTTCTTCGTACAAAGGCGAACTCGATTTATCGATTGTGTGAAGGTGAACCGATGATCTTGGGAATTATTAGACCGTATGGAATACGTAAGGGCGTGTGTTTTTTATTCGTATTTGTTATTATTGTGAATTTGTTTGGGCAAACAATATTGTTGTTAATAACAAAAAAATATTTATACAAACAAATGATTCATCGTTTTAGATAAATAATGGCGTTTTCGTCGGTAAATGCAAAATACGTGGTTAGACATACTTCTTGCGACCAAAAATGTCGTAGATATTTTTTAATCTTTGTTCATAAAATCAGTGTAGAGTTGATGCGTAATGAAACGGTTTGTTAGATGTGGACTTATTTCTACTACATAACATAATATTTATCTTAATTCAAGTTCAAAAATTCAGTTGTTATGATAAAACTATCTGAATTATTTACTTTGACATTACGTTACGCATTCCTAAAAATGTTATTACAAAAGTTTCAAATGACCGATTTGATAATACCACAACACTATTATCAATGTAATACAATATGTAAATTAAATTTAAATAGCTGCACAAAAATTCAATTATTACCACACACGATTACACGATGCATGTAAAATGTCCAGTAATATATTTACTATACGTCTATACTAAATTAATTTCTCATCATCGTCCATTAAACGTATTATTATTAACCAGCTGCAATAATCAATAATATTTAAACATAATATATAAAGGCAACATTTTATTAGTTAATCGTAACAATTAAATTTTATCGTGAATAGTGTAATTTCAAATATCAGTATACCGAATCGTATTATAATTAGTTGATGGTTATTTTATTATTGTGCGTGTGGTATTAGTATTATGTAAATGAACAGCATAACTCGTTTATAAAACATGATTGACGTGTGTACGAGTATAATTGTTTTAACATTAAGTTCAATGTTTTGTTAAAAACATGTAATTAAAAAAAAAAAAAAAAAGAGAGTGAAACCCCGTCTAATTTCAGAGAGAGAAAAATCGGCCTCTGTTGTATTTGAATTTAATAAGCTTTTTTAGTTGTGCCATTGTGTGACGAAACAAAATAACCGGGTTGATTAAGTTATATGAAATACGATTTGCATCGGGCTTAAAACGTTTTTTTTATCCTTTTTCTTTTTGATATGCCTATATGTAAATCTGTGCAGGCTTATCCGTTGGAAAAATTCTCTATTTCTATCGCTACTCCTTCCCCCCTCCAGTGTTTTGTGTCTATATGCACAATATTGTATTACCATATAAATAAGTTTCGGTAATACTATAAAAAAAATTTAAACCAAATTGATTATACTGGCAGTTGTATATTACACGCTCGAGAGTAATCAAGCTTGAAGTCATTCGACTTAAGACGCGCTATCGGTCGGCACTGTACTATTAATAAAAAAAAAAAAACTTTATACTTAAAATATTATTACATTCAGCGTACATTCTAGTGGGCATTGACTGATGTGGATACATATTTGTAGAGAATTTCAATTAAGATTTTTGAGATTATTACAACGAATAATTTATTATTTCGTCGACCGCGATGAAAACACAATTTTCTGTCACAACGACCTGCGATTATTAATCCGCTATCGCATAATAATTGAAATAAAATAATGGCAATAATATCTGGTTGAGTGTGTTTACTGTACGAAACAAAATAAAACGCAATAGTTTCATGAGAAAACTCACAGAAAATAATAACAGAGCATTATATAAAAATATTTCATATACGATTCTTGCTGTTCGACATGGATACCTGCGTAGGAAATCCGTTAATCCCGATCGAAAGCAACCCTAACCCTAAAATAACGATACGAAGACGGGGTGACTGGGTCGAGGGGGTAATCATAGGTATGGGTAGCCGACAAGTGTTTTTGATCGAGTCACGCGAGTCGTTACTTCCGCTAAAGTCAAAAAGCTTCAACTTTCGGAGACATTGATATTGCGGAATAACAACAGTTGGGTACAACCAATATGGTTACCTGACGGCTGTGAACTCGGTGATCATGGCGTCCCTTGGCTGTCCGGCTTCGTCGTACTCGAACAGTATGTTGGGCTTGCAGTAGTCGCCGTGGCATATGACCGCGAACGGTTCCTTGGGCGTCATCGCCAGCTTGAGGTTGCGGTCGGCCTCCCGGATCATGGTCAGGAACCCTTTGAGCTTGCCGTCCCGGTACTTGTCCTGATCCATCAGTGGCCGGGCGCCGCGCATGCTCATCGACTTGAGCCCGTTGCCCTTGACCAGCCAGCCGTCCTCGTCCCACTGGATCTCGCGCAGGTTGCCCACCAGCTTGCGGAACGCAACGGGGTTCTTCTGCTTGGCGGTGAACGACATGCCGTGGAACCGGCCGAGCGCGGCGATGGCCACGACCAGGTGGCCGTAGTCCATGTGCGCGCTGCCGACGCCGCCGCCGTGTTCCGGGCTGCGCGCGGGCACGTAGCCGTGGCCGCGCGGGTCTTCCAGCACGATGACGTCCTCCGGCCACCTGGCGCCGCACTCGTTGCGGCCGTACACGAACACGGGCAGCGAGGGCCCGCGGGCCCCGTCCGGCAGGTGTTCTAACAGGAACGGCACCACGTTCTGGTACGCGTGCATCTCGTTGTGGAACTGTCGGTCCGACTTGAGCACGGTACGCAGCAGTTCCACGGGCGGCTTGAGCTTGACGGTCAGCCGAGTGTCCGTGGCGGCGCGCGAACCACTGGCCGGCACGGTCAGCCGCCCGGACGCCACCACTGACGACAGCCGCTGCGTCTGCTTGGGCCTGGACGCGTGCCGTGGATCCCTGTCCGGGTCGAACGAGGCGGGTCGGTCGGCGGTGGCGCCGTACACGCCGTCGGCCGTCAGCACGTCCGACAGCCACTGCTTGAGCGATTCCCGACTCGTGTTCATCGCGTAAGATCCTCCGCACTGAGATCCGCGTGAATGTGTCGCGCGTTCGTCCTGCGTCGTCGAGCGATGTCCGTCGATTGCGCGACACCGCCACTCGACCGCGATAACGAGCGAAGTGTCGGCGCATTTAATTCATTATCTTTTATTATTATTATTATTATTATTATTATTATTATTATTTCCTCGCCGCTCATTCGTCCTGGCAGCACAGATAGCGTCGAATGTTTACCACTCGTGATAACAACGCCGCCGTCGCCCGATCGCGTTAATTTGTCTCCTACGACTGTCCACACCACTCGGTGCTGCTCCGGCAGTGCACCGTACTCGATAATTCCGCTGTATTGATACGGTCTGGCTGAGACTGAGGTGACGACTTTGACGTGTTGTACACAATGTCTAGCCCAAGCATATATGAAATCAAAGTATATTATAACTGGGTCAAACATTAAAAATAGTTATTATTTTGCGGGCTGCACACGAACATTTATCGACCACAGAACATTTTCCACACGTTTTTGATTTTAGTCATTCTACTGACAATACTATACAATACCCACTTATTCAATTACAGTTTATCAGAAGATAAGACAAACAAGTAACGTAATGACGTGGTATACCACTCGCTAACATAATTGTAACACGAAAAACAAATTATAACTATAATTGTTTTTATTGATTTTTTTTTCAATTAATTGTTCAATAATATTTGCTATCCAAGGGCCATAAAAAATGTGCTGTTGGCCGTGTGTTTAGCGTGCCAGATTAGTTTAACCTCTAACCATGTTCGAGTGCTCTGCAGAAAATAACCGTAATGCAAAGGCTTCGTTAATGCGGTTTTTTTTATTTGGAAATAACAACCTTAGATCAAGCGCCAGTTTCACCTGGGATTATGATCTGTCACTTCTGGTTCGTGCCTAAAAAGCTACTCCAAAAAATGTTATAATGAATGGCCCAGTATTCCAGATGAATCGTTTAGTTATGAAACCATCTCTCACATAGCGACGGGGAATGGGACACAATGGGTCAAATCTGAATTTTTCGTCGAATAGTTCGAATCATTAAAAAAATATATGTAACGAACATTTTTGTTTTGTTTTGTTTTTTTTTTTTTATTACCACTTTTAGTCGATTACTTTTAAATTAGAACGTATATCAGTTGTCAAGTACCTGCGTGAAATATTAATGATACGATAAGAATATTATTATTATTATTATTATTATTTTGTTCAACTGTCGACTGAAAGCTATTAATTTTATAATTGGTGGTATTTTAATTTATACAATAATACACATAGTTTGACATCACTATTCATATGTCATAGGTTTAGGTACATATACTATAATAGTACAATATTTATTACTAAAAAGCTATGTACTTTTCCTTTATAATAAAACATTTGTGTTTTATTAAATTAAATATAATTCTACTATATAAAACACTGTAAGACTCAGGTATTTTATATGACGTGAAAATTAGTTTAAAAATTAAAATTCATTATACATCCAATGTTATACAATTTAAACGTTTCAATTTTTTAATCGTACTTGCACGTTTTAATATGTTATGTTGTTATTACAAACAATTATGTACTGAATAATGAAAGAAAAAAAGTTAAATTATAATAATAATTGCTGAAACTGAGAAAAATTAATGCTATTTTTAAATAATACATAATTTATTTAAGTTGAAAATAATTTATTCTTATGTATTTACATTTTACTTTATCGTGAAAAATACAATAAGTCAATAACAGATAATACAAAAATTATATTTTAATGATCTATATGTTATTGTTCATTGTCCAAGGTCTTCCATATTCTCAAGTTTTTGATAAATGATGAAACCATTAACTTGTTAAATGATGAATAAACTATTGTTATTTGAGTACCTAAATTAAACATAGGTTTTTTGTTAAAAAAAACCAACGGTTTAACTTAACTTTTGTACGTGAATTGTATATTTTAAACTTGTTATAGAACATAACATAATTATCTACATATTTACTTATATTGTATACAATTTATGGCCACTATGCATTTTTTTATAATAGCCTCTAACAACTATAGGCTGAAATGTTCTTAAGACAAATTTATCACTGATAAAATACCTATTTATGATGTTACCAAAATGTAATAAAACAATATTCTATGTAGGTACAATATGGAAGGTGACTGACATAAAATAATAAAAGTTCATACTTTATTTTAAAATATCATGGAAACCAAATTTATTTTTATTTTATTTTATTAAAGTATTTTATTATTTTAGTTAAATGATTGAATACATATCTATTATAACTAAACAAGTACTTAAAGATAAGATATAACTCACTTAGTTGTAGTATTATACATGTGTAGTTATAAAAATAAATAGTAAAATGTATTAAAGAAATGCTACTAATAAGCTACTTCATCAATCACCAGTGTTCAATGAAATAGAATAAATATTCATATTTGTTCAGTATTGTACAAATCAGATGCGTATAATATATTATTCATATGGATATCCCAAACAATGGATATTACGTATTTTATTATTATTATTATTATTATTATTAAAAAAACTTTTAAAAATCATTTGAAGTAGGGTACATAATATATGAATAAACTAAAATGACATGTAAGTGTGAACATCAAACTATAATGTGATTTTATTGTATCGTTTAACGTTTTGATCAGATACGCTCAACATTCGCATATCACATGTTGGCGGAATGCTAAGACAAGAAGTGAGTACGTGTTCTGTTCCACTGTCACCAAATAACGGAATGTCCTATAAATAACGAGTCTAAATAATCGTATAAAATATATTAAATTGTACGAGTAAAATGTTTAAAAATTACTCTTAATCAAATTTTGTGGATTCACAGCACCAAAAACATATGTATCTAATAATAGTACTATAATGGGTTCTTGATTACGCGTTAAATAATATCTAGAAAAATGTGTATCATATACGTTTTTTGATTGTTGCTGTATTATTTATTATTAATTCTATAAAGTGTTTGAAATATAACTTCTATATCTGTGTAGTATAACACGTACGCCATGGTGAAACAGGTTTAAAAAAAAAAAATACCGTATTTTAACACCTTTATAACGGTAGTAAATACTTTAAATGTTTTTGAGTTTTCCAGCAAAGGGGTTTCTAAGAGAATTTCTTCAAAAGTAAGCCATACGAGGCAGTGGTTAGTTACATTTTTGCAAAAAAAAAAAATTCTAAAATGTTAGTTTAAACTATTAAATAAATAGAAAGTTGTATTTCAAGAGCCTTTAATGTAACATTAATATTAAATATGTTAAACATGAAGGAGTATCTTGCAAAGAGTCGAACTATTCTTCATAATTCATGTAAATGCCGATCTAGATATTGACAAAAAGGGAACTGGTGGGACATGCCGTTGGTTATTTCTATAGATATTTAAATAGTTACATCGTGGTGGAAATAAAGGTCGATTTCAAACGTAACTCTCAGCTTCTTACCTTGGAGTTTAAACTTGGTTACAACATGATATTCCGATTAGTTTTTGTTGTTGTAGGTTATCGTGGTACAAAATAACACCATTTTGATCTTAATTGATCCTGTCCAATGCGATCTTTGTTCAATTGAAATGTGACATATTTTAGGTTATTCTAGAATGTTCAACTGCTCATAATATTGAATGTTTTCCTAATACAAAATCTTCATTGATACAATGATATTGATTTGTTTACATAAGTTCAACTTTGTTAGTTCACATACAGTTAATTAATAGACAATAAATTTCAGTCAATAATAGTATGTTTATACATCACACGTTGATTTAACTATCTATTATTTTAACACTTCATTTGAAATGTATGTATAGTGTATACATTTCAACTCTTTAATCGACATTACTTAAATAACCAGAGATCAGTGGCAAAATACTGTTTTATTTTTCAGTAAGAAGTGTGATAAGCATACATTTATTAACTCTAACCGATTGTAATCGATATTCAGTAATGTTATATTCAGTTATTTTTGAATATCATAGGGTGGTCACTCATTTCTCAAAATCAATAGGGATAAAACTATAAATCTATAAAGGATGGATGTGTAATCGGTCATCGACAACCCCCTGTATACTGTCTCTATTCATGTTTTAGTACAAAATAGTGTAAATAATACTCATTCGGGTATATTCGAATTTAAATAAACCAACTGCGTGTCATTATCTATCATAGGTTTATAATTCTATGAGATTTAATCCACTATATTAAATTATTATCTCATAAGTTATGAGTCATAACTAATCGGTACCCTACCATAAAACTAACTTTGAAATAACAAAACGAGGAGGTAATCCAGTCACTAGGCAGTATAATATTATATAGGTATTACGTATAATATACAATATCAAAAAATAGACTCCGTTCTACCACGTTCGATGTCAGATTAGAATAGAATATCGCAAATATGTCAAAATCGATTATGAATATATAATAAACTAATTAAGGCGTTGCTTAAAACGTTTGTTTTATAATACTATAGGTTAAAGTATTTTTAATACATACATTTTTAAGAGATAATATTTCCTCACTAAATTTGTCTTTGATCCTCAACACGACCAATAGTAAGTTAATCGTTTTCAGATCCTATGTGAACATGAAGCAAGGTATTGTAACTACAAAAAATCAATCGGTTCACGATTAATATAGGCGGAAATAACATTTTATTTTAAATAAAACAATCACAAAACTGTATTATTTACATACGTACTCCTACTAAGACCCCGAGATAAGAGGTACTTCGCTAGAGTCGACACCGTTTTATTACAATGGTAAAATTATAGCTGTTCTGTGGTCTCCGACAATTATTCGATTATCCCAGATTATATTAATAACTCAAAGTCGTATGCCATGTATTTATATTTTATATCTATTTACTTACGTCAACACGAAGATTAATGGCCTTAATTAAAATATTAAATACAACATAAATAATCATAGAAATATTATACTTATTAAATGCTTTAACTGAACATCGCGGAAACATAAAATTCACCGAATAATAATGAGCAACCAAAAATCCAAGTCACACGTTCGTGAATTTCATGTCGACAATGTGTTGGACTAGGTCAGCCACGAGATCTGTTCCAGCGTCACCGCCCTTATTCAATAAGATCCGTATTTGTTCATCTTCATCAATTTCTGAGTTTAAGGTGCTATCAGCATCTAACTGATGGGGTAAGAAAAACAACGCATGCGAGAGTCCAAATAAGGCACAGGTGGCCATTTCGGAGTCCAGTTCATCCCTGTTTGGCACGCGGATACCGGACGGTACGAATTCTGCCAACGTCGAGCAGTACACGTTCAGTAAGTCGTCCCACCGACTTTCACGCAAACTTTGAGTCGTGTTCATGTACAAGAAAAACGACAGATCTAACGCTGGCGAACCGTAACGAGGCGTCCCGAAATCAAACAGCAACACATCGACCGGAAGTTCCTCCTCGTAACGGAACAACACATTATTCCGGTTGAAGTCCCCGTGGCACACGACGGAAAACGGTTCTCGGGGAACCAGTGCACGTCTAATCGAGTTATTCGAGTCTTCGGTGAGCTCGTTAAACCGTCGAAAATGTTCGTTTTCCCGGTAAAGGTCACCGCTACGATCAAGCAGGCGGTCGGCACCTCTCTTACCAAATTTACTCAACAAGTTGTCTTTTAATATCCACTGTCCATCCTTGTCAAATTGTGTGTCACGAATCTCCATGACAATTTTTCGTAAGTGGTCGGGGTCTTTGTGTTTCGCTATGTATGACAACCCATGAAACCTAAATGTAAATCAAATTATTATTATTATACTATATTTGCCATGGAATTAAATCGTATTGATTTTCGAGTTATTTCAAAATCGAATTCTTCCGTTCTTTATTGACGTGCCTTAACTTGATAATAGTCAGACTCATGCATGTTACATAATAAACGAAAAGTTATATTATAAATTGATTTTAATTTAAAAAATGTAAAAATAACTGTCTCATATTTCGTAAATGAAGTTAACATTCTTACATAGATACCTACCGCATTTAATTTGTTTTTATTTCAAAGTATTTTTATGTTAACTTACCTGGCCAATGCTTGTAACGCAATTACGAAGTGATCGTAGTCTATAAACAGACGCTCTTTGCTCAATTTGAATCCCAAAGGAGCAACGTTCTCCAATATTATTAAATCTTTTTCAGCAAATTCGCCGCATTTATTACGACCGAAGAAAAATCGAGGTAATATGGGACAGTCCGAGACTTCACCTTTTATAGAGCGATGGCATTCAAATAAGAATGGTATAACTCTGTCATACATAGCAATTTCGTTTTGAAATTGAATGTCGATTTTAAAGTGAACTCTCATTTTCTCATCACGAAGTTTTAACTTGATCACAACATGATATTTTGATTCATCAGATGTGGTCACTGTACCAAATAATACCGTTGACATGTATTGATCTTGCCCGACTTGATTTTTGTTTAATTCGAATGAAACATATTTGAGATTTTTTCCGAACGCACCGTTGCTCACAATTTCTGGCAGTTCTTCTTGCAATAATGACTCCATTGTTATCACGATTGATTTTTTCACGTGTGCTCAACTTCCTTAGTTCTCTTGCAGTTGAGTAGATACTAATTAATTTTAGCTATAGTATCCTGCAATTAGATATTATCTAATACATGTTATTATCTAACACTTCATTTGCAATTCAAGTATAGTGTATACACCGTAATTGATGTTACCGTAATCACCAGATTTCAGTTTTGAAAAAATGATTTGATATTTACTAAATGTGATATTAAAATATTTTAATTTTATCAATTTTAAACTGTATTTTTTAGTATGAAATAATGATATTCTATTAATTACAAAACAATTCTGAATAGTAAATTATCGGGGAGACATTGGATTTTATAATTTTTATGTGCATTAGGATAACACCACAAAACTATAAAATATGGTGTCCCACTCTGTACAATATTAATGATGATTTTTATACAGTGTCTGTTCAAGTTTTACCTAATACATCACAGTGTAAATAATAGATATTATGCTCATAGCAAAATTAAAGAGTATCAACTACATTTAATTGTTTTCTATGATTTTATTATTGTAACTAAATATTTTCCGCTATATTTAATGATGATGATCTCATAACACATCGTTAGTCATTTATAAAATGAGGTGCAGCTCCTGTTATTAGTATTATATTTTTTAATATTTTAGGCTTTTTGTTTGATTAAGAATATTCTTTGTTAATTTTAGATGTATTATTAATTTGCGCTACTTATAAGTATTATATTTTTTTATTAATTGAGAATTTTTATTAAATGTTTTTATTAAATTCGACTTTTTATTTAATAAAGACTATTTCTTATTCATTTTGATTTTTATTAATATTACATTTTTAGTAATTTAGGTTAATCTATTAACATAACAACATTTTATCAAGTTTGTTAGTAATTCACATTATGAGCTCTGCGCTAACTCTGCGTCTACAAATCGCATTTGCACTAAATAACGACTATTATAGAACTGAATTAAATAAATTATTATCGAATTACTACCACTATATAACATTTTTTTGCAAATCCTTTTATTTCTTGCACGTTTAACATTTAATACATTCCTAATATAGTAATACTAATCTATTATGTATTTACCACATGATTTGTGGTACTTATACTTGTTTACTTACTTTGTACTTTAGTGTTATTCATATAACATAAAATGTGCATCAATTATCTTTTATTTTAATAAACCTTATTATAATTATATTATAATATATATTTGTTTCCAGTAGTTATAAACTATAATATATAGTATATACTATTATATTATACCAAAACATTATTCAAATTTTTTGGTATACTATATTATAATTTAAAATGTTATAAATCATAGATATTTTAATAATCAATAATATGTTACAACAATGACGTATACAAATTTGTTAATTACCTAATATCCACTCAACAGTTATAATCAACAGTATATTATTACTATATTAGATGAAACACACATATTTCAAAGTATATTATTGGAATGAATCCTAACAATTAGGACGAGGAGCACTATGGAATTAGCTAGGTAATCTATGTATAATTCATTGTAATATACACGATTTTATCAAGTGAATGTGACATATACAAAATCACAATTTATTATTATTCTAATGTTGTAAACAAACTTTAAGAAATAAAATTAACTAGATATACCTAATAAATAAAAATAATTATTATAATTTATAATTAAATATGAAATGAATTATTTTGTTAAATCTTAGCTAACCACATTTTGTTATTCATATTATTATGGACTGTTATCTTTTTCTTAGTTAGGCGTTAAGAGGGCGCCACACCCGCATGCGTTGTCTCCGTCTTACAAACGAGTAACATACCAAATTTACGCTCAGCAGTTCAAGTTTTATGCCGTTAGCTTATAAATTAGAGTGAATTAACCTATTATGAAACTTGATGGTAAGAACTTTATCCGTGTTTTGTTGGAAGCTTTTTTTACGATACTTCAGTTTTTAAGCGAGGTATGCTTGTATAATAAATGTAAATTAAAAATGCTCATAACTCACTTAAAAACTGAATTATTGTAAAAAAACTTCCAACAAAACACAGATAAAGTTCTCACCATCAAGTTTCATAATAGGTTAATTCACTCTAATTTTTATGCTAACGGCATATAACTTGAACTGCTGAGCGTAAATTTGGTATGTTACTCGTTTGTAAGACGGAGACAACGCATGCGGGTGTGGCGCCCTCTTAATTAAAACGACTCGATTGAGGCCGAAATAGTTGCCTATAGAAAGTTCCTTAAAATCTAAAAGTTGCGGAGACTGTTTCTTGATGTTTTTAAAGAAAATATCCACAGCTTAAATATTTTATACATATTTAAGTGTATGGTGTGAATATTGTAAACGATAATTTAGATATTGCGTAATCCTGGTTTGCTTTTGTCACGCCATCAACCATGATACGAGTTTATTTGTGTTTAGAAAATAGACTTATATTATCTACACTAAGGCATATATAAAATTACTGACTATTATTACATTTTAACATATTTTTAACAAAAATGTCTCGTTAAACTTACACTATTAAATAACAAAACATTTTTTTGATTTAAATATTAAAAAATTAATTAGATTCAGTACCTACTCAGGTTTATAACAAAAAATTATCTTGCAAATTGGAAATTTACAAATATAATTAAAATATAAAAGAGCCTATAAAATATAATGGAGATAATCGGGGAAGGTATTTTTGATCGAATAATAAGTGCCTTCTATACATTTATTGTCCCTGCTTTACATACGTAGCCAGGCCAATCGAAAAATTAAAAATTCGGAACAAGCATCGATTAAAACCGATGATAGAACAAGGCTAATGTTAACGTCTTAATATTTTATGATTAAGGTACATTTTTTAATCGCCAATGCCTTACTGAAATTGTGGAATTTAAATTTCGTATAATATGCGTGTGGAAAACAAAGGAAACGATTGCGTGAGTAGCGTAGGTACTCTTCTAACCGTGAACACTGAGTGTACATACAAGTGAACACGCACAAAACGAAAAGCGGAATCCTTTAATGTCGTTAAACTTTCATGACGACGACGAGCTTTCCGGAATCGTTTGTGACCAGATCAAAAAGTTGAATTTACAGTCGAATATAATTCGGTTTAACAACCTGTGGGTGCAATATTTTGAGGATTTTTCTCGACAAACCAATAGTAAAAATAAAAAAAGCAAACAAGTTTTTCGGGACGTCGATTCGCAATAGTACGGTTATCACAATATTGATCCTAATAATTTTATTTCGACCGACATATGCCTTTTTTGTTGGCGGCGGATGTCCCGGCGTACTTGCAGCGGATGAAATGTTGAAGGACGTCGGCGACCCAATCGGTGGCCCGGTCTCCACCGCTCGAGAGAAACAAGCTCAACAATTTGAATTCATCGGCTCCATAGTACTCTTCGGAATCCACCTGTACGGTTTCCTCCAACATTACACGTGCGAAGTACGACACGTGCACCAGACCGTAGAACCCGTATTCGCGTATTTCGGAGTCCAGCTGATCGCGGTGCGGCACAGGAACGTCTGCACCGGCTTCCGCGGCCAACGTGGCGCAGTACTCGTCCAGCAACGCGTCCCAGTGATCGTCCCGGATCCGTTGGTCCGTGTTCATGTACAGGAAGAACGACAGGTCCAGGGCCGGTGACCCGTACCGCGCGGTGGCCATGTCGTACGCCAGCGCGTCCACCGGCCGGCCACCGTCGTCGTACCGGAACAGCAGGTTGTTCCGGTTGAAGTCGCCGTGGCACAGAACGGCCGTCGGTTCGACGGCCGTGGTCACGCGCCTCAACGATTGCATCGCGTCGGCCAACAGATCCGACCGGAACCTGCTAATCCACTCGACTTCGTCGTCCCGGCAGCCGCCGCGCTCGACGTGACGTTCTTTAAGTCTGTCTATGGCCACCGAAAACAGTCCCTGGAGTATGCTTGGCTGGAATGTCCACTCACCGCTTTCGGTCCATTGCGTATCTTTCACATCGGCAATCACCTCTTTGAACTTCGCCAAGTCCTCGTGTTTTGCCCTGTAGGAAAGCCCGTGAAATCTGTAAGCAGGCACATAAAATATCGACCGTTTCAGTGTAGTCACAGATCAGTGAAGATTTTTTTGAGAGACAGGTTAGAATGGGTAGGCAGGAATCTGGTACAAAGAACTCATTATATAATCTGTCGGGGAGTATACGACTAAAGTTCTCATGTATTCTCGTAATTTGGTGTTTGATATTTGACTAACACATTATTAATCCATCCAAAATAGTAGCGACGGGTACGTGTAGGTATACATTATAGAATTGAATGCTCTTTGAAAATACAAATGTAAAAACTAATATTTAGTCCATTTTTTATTTATTGCTACATTACAATTATTATTAAGTTATAATTGTATACTATATTGGTGAATTGTTCGATATAATTTATTGAAGCTATAATGTGGTATGAACTTATAAACTCCATTTACTCTGATCAGAGCAAAAACAATTACACGAAAATATAATATATTGCCTTTATCACAATATTATACTTCAGATAAAATATTTAAGAGTTTAAATTACATTTTAAGGAGAATCAGACTTACGCTAAAAGTTTTAATTTTAATCATACAGGATAGTCGTATTTTATCAACCACTTGAAAATATATTTTATTTATTGTAAATCGGTGAACATTGTATAGATTTAGGTATATGGATAGTAAAAATAAACTTGTCGTATTACTTAGATTAGTGTTTCCAAACCTGTGGTACGTGTACCATTACTTTCTAATGATACCCGAAAGCTCATAAATGGTAAGCCAAGAAAAGCTCGATTTATAAAAAAAATGGAAAAGTGGAATTTATAGTTTCTAATAAAATAAAATTCCACACTTGTAAAATATCAAATACATATTTGATAAGTATAATATAAAAACAGTTATTTGGTCAAGTGATACATGAAAATGTTCTAACTGTGTATGTGGTATGCAGATATAAAAATAGTGAAAAACGATAATTTAATGTATTTTACACATATACAATTATACGAACAATTAATGAACATTTTTTTCCAGCTAAACTAATTTTTTTAATTTAAAATTTGATGATTTATATGTCATATCTTTAACTAGATATAAATTATAAATCTATCCTACATCTTACATCCTACAGTAAAACTAGTATAAGATCTAAGTATATAATTTTTCACATACGAAAATTACATTATCGTCATCTTCAAAAAGTATACAGAGATCTAATAAGTTCATGGTGAAAATATTTGAAAATGAAAACCACCCAAAAATTAAAGTTGGAAAATAATTTATTTTTAAATAATTTGTATATAATATATGGTTATCTGATTTTATTGAAAAAAAACCGCACATATCACGATATCTACGTATTATGTTATGTTTAAATTAAAACAAAATCTTAATAATATTTTCTCCGCTGCACATGTGCCAAACCATTGACTTATACAATTATGCAGGTATGTTTTTGTTGATCACTTATGTCGCAATTATTGAGGAAAAAAGATCTTGTTATAATAAGAATACGGTTTATATCTACAGCCTGCTGTTACGCAAAATCTGATAGCAAAATACTAATTATTTATATTATGTTAATGTTTAGTTGCAGTTGCATAATTTGAAATGAGAAGTACAGAATACCTAGTTAAGAAAATAATCGATATATTTGAATGACGATTGCTCGATAAAACCTAATATCGGTGAATCGATATAATCGTAGTTATTGTTTAATTACCAATTTGCATGGCAACTGTAACCGGCAGAAAAAAACAATGTAAAATCCCAGCCCAAAAACACATATTTATTGAAACAAATTTTAAGCATGTATTTATGATTTATTAATTTGATCTCCATAACAATCTTAAAAATAGTACATCATAAAATATAGTAAAATATCACCCTACGTTTTAAATATTTAAATATTTAAGTACGCATGCCTTCATGGGTTAGGTTAATGGTTAGTCGTCTGAAATAATTGATTAAAAAATATTGTTATAGTAGTTTGATAAGTCATGCCGTAGAAAGTAAATAATAGTTATTATTTTATATATTAAGATTATGTAAGTATTCTGAATTATAATAAAATAAATATAATTGTTTTTTTAATGTAAGTTTATTTTAAAAGATTACAAAGGATTATTATAGGGAACTAATTAATAAGTATATTAGTATATAGTATACAATCATAGAATCATTATAGGTTTGTACAAGTCACGTAACGATAATACAAATTATATTACAGGAGTCTCACATTGAGTATATTAAACACTTTATTTATAAGCATGTATTTACAACACAATCTATATGTTGATATAGAGTCTTATTATAACAAAAAACAAAAATGATTAAAAACTATTAAATGTGTGTGAAAATATCTATTCGTTGATTCGTGATGTAATTAAAACTGTAATTTCTACGTAACAAACATGAATATTAATCACTACATCAATAGATTAGGCCCCATCATTAATACGTAGGTAGTACGTAGCCATAATTGTTATCGAATTATTACATCATATAAAATATCAGACATATTTTTTTCATTTTTATTAATACGACTCAAATAGTTGCATCATTGTGGTATGGGTTTCGATAATATCATACTGTTAGTATAAATTAAAAAATGGTCACATTTTTAAGACTAAAAAGTGTACCTAGTGATGTTTTAATATACCCATTTTACATGGCTGTTTGTAATTGCTGATGAATCAAAAGGTCGAAGAAACAGCAAGTATTCACGTATATTCAGAATATTTTATAGTTTCATACGCTGTACCTCCGCTCTACCCCGTACCAAATACTAAGAACCAGGATTTTAGATACCATATATTTCAGGGGTGGCCAACCGGTCGATCGTGATATGAATTCAAGTCGATCGCGACACCCTTTCGCATTTTCTTAAATTTTTGAAAAATTTGTGTATCTTTGTATATCCCACGAATATAAAAATTAGATTTAGAAAAAGACAATAAATAACTATGAAAAACAAGATTATACACTGATATCTATTAACTATCATATTATTAAATAGGATGGATAGCCCGCATTACTTCCTATTAATGGCCTTTATCGCGTTCGTATAAACTGATAATTTGTAATCAAATATATTAAAATACGTGCAGTGTTATAGTGTTAAACTGCGAATTTATATTGTAAATAAAAAGTAATAAAATAAGTGTAACACGCCTGTACATATAATATATTTTTTGTTTATTGACAACCTTTTTTTTTTTTTTTTGGTCGATCGCGACCACCTAGAAAAACTCGGAGGTCGATCGCAGGTCTATCAAAGTTGGCCACCCCTGATATATTTGATCAATGTACATTGTACAGTTAAATTTGGATCCACACCATTGGTACTGACAGTATAATAATAATGTGGTCAAAATTAAGAACAAAATATTTATCTATGACCAAAAACATGGTTGTACACCACCGAAACCTAATGAGTTCAACTCTAGTTGTATACACCTTTAAAAATGATATTTTTGGTCACTCACTTTGCCAGAGTTCGGAGCGCTACGATCAGATGGTCAAAATCTAAAGACAACCGGTGGCCGGTCACCGCCGTCCGGTATCCGCGAACGGTCTCGTTTTCCAATACGATCACGTCCAAGTGCGCATCTTCGTCGCAATTGTTGCGCCCGTAAAAGTAACGGCAGAGCGTCGGTCCCGCGGTCCCGCCACCGTTCCTCTTGGAGCCTTTGGCCAACAGGAACGGAGCTATCCGTTCGTAGAACAGTATTTCGTTGTGGAACTGATTGTCGCTCCTGATGAAGGCCCGCACCTCGGGCTCCAGGTGCTTGAACTTGAACACGAGCCGACGGCTGTGGCGTCGACCGTCGCGGTCGTCGACCGTGGCCGTGCCGTACAGCACTAACGACGCGAACTGATCCAGTTCGGTGTGCAGCCCCTCCAGTTCGAACGAGACGAGCCGGCTGTCCGGCCCGAACGCTCCGGCCGCGGTCATATCCGCTATCGTTCCGTCCACCTTCGCCGTCATCGCGTTGGGCCGCGGTCACACGAACAGTAGTGATGTGGTCGTCGTGTTTGCGTTTGTGTGGTCGGAGTGACACTGCCGGAACTGTGCACTGAAGTGCGTATCGCCAAGGTTTGGACTGGCGAATCGTAATTATTGGGCATTGCCGCCCTCAACGGTTTCGGTTTAATCACAGTGATTAATGATAACTAATTCGATGTATTTTTAGTGTAGGTACCTGTTATTATTATTTTAGACATTGACCATGTATTTGTAACGGTGACCCAAGGTTATCATCCAACTATCTAAGTACACGCGCATAGTAGTTTCTGTTGGCACGCGATAACGGCGATAACAACACCACTACGTTTTGCTTTTTCGATAACATTGCGATTGTAAATCTGATTACGACTAACGGCATGAAGTTATCCGAGAGAGATTCAAGATTTCAATATTTAAATTTTTTACTGGAACCGAAATGACCTACATTGCTACTCCAAAATACGATAGCTGGTGACTGCGTTCTCGTGTCATATTTTATCTGGTCAATCTATTTTTATTATTTGTGTGTGACGTCCCACACAAACCAATATTATTATAATATTGCACTAGCAGGTACAGAATGAGCGCGACATGCGACGAGATGGATGAGGCATACTATCCCGCGTGCCTCAGTCCCCGCCGATCCAATACTGCACCACCGTACGACACACGCTCCCCTCCTAGTACCCTTGGCTTAGAGTATCGGCCACTCATGTTATCTGCACGTGTGTGACCCCCTCACCTTTCGCCTGTTTCTGTGCCACAAAAGATCGCAAAGTACTGGCCGACACCAGCAAAAGCCAGCACTACTTTTTTGCCCGTCTCAGCTACCGGTACCGTGAGCGAATAGCAAGCCGTTTTGCTGGTGCACCGAAGGGCGGCACAGGACTCACATTATTTAGTTGGTAACGTTTTTTGTATATTATTATTATTCTCACCGGGGCCGGTACTTTTAGGGCCTTATTATTAGGTATACTATTTTATTATTATTCTTATTATGCTCATCATTATGGTACATTATTGTTATTCTCCCGCCGGTAAACCGCTCCGTCGGAACCGTGTGATGAGTATTGTTTATATTTTATTGGTAAAAGGCATTACAATTATTAAAATGCATTATTAATATTATTACCATTTATTTTGACCGAGTTTTATGCCTACGGCTTTCTCGGCACCAACTTAAAGTTAAACTTGTTTAAATAAACATATATATATATATTCTCCCTCAAATTGATGTTTATTATTTCACAGTCGGTAACCTTTCCTATTACTGGTTCAAATGTATCCCAGTTCTTATAATTATAGTTATTAAAAAAATCCAGGGCCCTCCGGCTTTCAGGTCTAGGTCCGTGGTTGGTGACCGTGAAATGTTCGAGACGGCCACATGACTCTCGAGAACATGATAAATATGTTCGAGCAGTCACATGTGTTAAAAATAATTCTTTGTTGAAATACATGTAACCGGATTTTGAACATGAATGTATAATACATAGTTAGCAGGTTTATTCAAATTGACAAATTTTTGTTCACAACAATTATTTTATTTTATATATTTTATATTTCATTTTATTCAAACTTTGTTAAAAAATGTTAATTCAATTCATTATTATTTATAGGAAGATAATATGCTATAACACCTATAACTCAATATTTCAATTAAGAAAAATTGGCTTGTTATAATGAAAACGTATAATACAGTGAATAGTTTATATGAAAACCAAAACGAGCTAAAGCTAGATACATGCAATTATGAATACGGTGATCATTACCGAACTATTACACAAACCGAAATCCATATCACATGTTCGTGTATTCCATGTCAACGATGTGTTGTATCATATCAGCCACTACATCTGAACCAATATCTCCACCCAGCTGTAAGAACCACTCCAAAGTTTCTTCATCATCCATTTCCCCTCTATCATTGATATTCAAATCCAACTGATGGGGTAAAAAAAATGATGCGTGAGCAAAGCCATAATAAGCGCACTTGGTCATTTCAATTTCCAGTGCGGCCCTGTTTGGCACGCGGATGCCGGGCGGTACAGCATCAGCTAACGCCAAACAGTACACGTTCAGTAAGTCGTCCCACCGACTTTCACGCAAACTTTGCGTCGTGTTCATGTACAAGAAAAACGACAGATCTAACGCTGGTGAACCGTAACGAGGCGTCCCGAAATCAAAGAGCAACACATCGACCGGAAGTCCCTCCCCGTCGTACCGGAACAACAAATTGTTGCGGTTGAAGTCCCCATGGCACACGACGGAAAACGGTTCTCGGGGAACGAGTGTACATCGCAGCGAGTTGTCTCCATCGCCGATTAGCTCGTTAAATCGTCGAAAGTGCTTGTTGTTGCGGTAAAGGTCACCTCTACGATCAAGCAGCCGGTCAACACCTCGCTTACCAAATCTACTTAATGCGTTGTTCTTGAATATCCACTGCCCTTCCTCGTCAAACTGTGTGTCATGGAGGTCCATAACAATTTTGTGTAAGCGGTCGGGGTCTTTGTATTTTGCAGTGTATGACAACCCATGAAACCTAGAAGTAAATCAAATATTTATATTAATTTATTACATTTGTCATGGCTTTAAATTGTTTTTTTTTTAAATTGTACTCTTCCGTTTTTAATAAAAGTAACTAGGACTGTTTACATTCAGACCTCAATCTCGTCGACGTCAAATGGTAAACGGAAAGTTATTTTGTACATTTGAGCGCAATCAAAAAAATACAAACTGTCGCGTATTTCGTGTGTAAGTTGAACATTTCAGACTTAAATGTTTTTATACACCATTGAATATACTTTTATTTCGAAATATTATTATGTTTACTCACTTGGCCAATGCTTGTAACGCAATTACGAGGTGATCATAGTCGATGAACAGACGTTCTTCGCTCAATCGGAACCCCAAAGGATTGACGTTTTCCAATATTATTAAATCTTTTTCAACAAACTCACCGCATTTATTACGACCGTAGAAAAATTGAGGAACTGAAGGACAGTTCCCGATATCAGCTTCCATTGAGCGATGACATTCAAATAGGAATGGTATAATTGTTTCATACATAGTAATTTCGTTCTTGAACTGAAAGTCGATTTTAAGAACTTCTCTCATTTTCTCGTCTCGAAGTTTTAACTTGATCACAACACGATATTTTGATTCTTCGGATGTGGTGACTGTACCAAATAATACTGTGGACATATACTGATCCTGCAGTCCGACGTGGTCATTGTCTAAATCGAATGAGACATATTTGATATTTTTCCCGAACGCACCAATGCTCACAATTTCTGGCAGTTCTTCTCTCAATAAGGAGATCATTTTTAAAATAATTGATTTTATCACAATGCCTACGTAATTTTTGTATTTCTAGTTGAGTAGTAATTCGTTTTAGCTATAATAACAAAATATGATGAACTATAATATTATTACCTTTGTACTTCACTTTTCCGCGGGACGTTTCGATAACTAGTATACATTCACAATCACGATAGCGACCAGTTTACACATTTATTTACCAACCGCCAATATGAGATACCGACAACACGATACGCTAGACTCCCCCACCATGCCCGATCACTCCTCGGGATGTGCACCGGTCGCCAATAGCCCTCTATTTTCTGCACCGTCGCACCAATACGTAAATCGTGGCCGACCCGATCTCTTCCTCTCAGCCGTCTCAGCCTTGAGCATAATTTATTAACTCTTTTGTTTTACCATCTATACAAGCAGTGTTTGAAACCAATAAAGTGTCTTTGATTTTCAATTCAAAACTGGTTGTTTTATATTTTGTGCTTTGTATATGCACTGCAATTTTTAAATTCAGTTCAAATTTCATGGTCAAAATAATGTTCTGTTTTACTATTTATTTAGTGTGATAATTATTATGTAATTATTATAGGTGGTTTAACCGATATTCATCACTTCATCAGTATTGAATTAATGTTTTTTTATTTTTCCAGTGATTTGAATAATAAGTGATAGAAACATCTAGTTTTTCGTTTCATGTAAGGATATTACCACAAAACATAAAAATTTGATAGCCCATTATATGTGTATCAATCGTGCTTGTACCTCATATAGAATCTACTCATGTTTTATTTCGTTATGATGTAAATAATATTTACTCACTGTTCAATATACATACTCATAGTAATTGCCAATTGGAATACACCTTTAAAATAACATTATCTGCAGTAATTTCTTGGCAGTCGAAACTAATAATTATAATCTATTTTATCGTGTTCTTTAATATAATAATACATTTACAGTAAAATTTATGTTAATTTATTTTAATTCACTTTGCAAAACAAGATAAATGATGTATGATGTATTATTTATTGTTAGTTATATAATACCTTTAACTCAATATAATAATGCAAACATATAATAAAAATATATATTAACACAATATCTGATCAAAGTTATATCTTTACCAAACAATAAAACAAACGGAAATCACAGGTTCATGTATTCCATGTCGACGATGTGTTGTACCATGTCGGCAACTATATCCGACCCTTTGCCGCCGCCCAGCTGTAAAAACCACTCCAAAGTTTCTTCATCGTCCATATCCACATTATCGATGAAATTCCTTTCTAACTGATGGTTTAAGAAAAAAGATGCGTGTGCAAATCCATAATAAGCACATTTGGCCATTTCAAAGTCCAGTTCAGCCCTGTTTGGCACGCGGACACCGGGCGGTACAGCGTCAGCTAACGCCAAACAGTACACGTTCAGTAAGTCGTCCCACCGACTTTCACGCAAACTTTGCGTCGTGTTCATGTACAAGAAAAACGACAGATCTAACGCCGGCGAACCATAACGAGGAGTCCCGAAATCAAACAGCAACACATCGACCGGAAGTCCCTCCCCGTCGTACCGGAACAGCATATTGTTCCGGTTGAAGTCGCCATGGCACACGACGGAAAACGGTTCTCGGGGAACCCGTGCGTGTCTCAGCCACTTGTTTCCGTCGCCGATGATCACGTTAAATTTTCGCAATTGCTCGTTGTCTCGATAAAGATCACCGCTACGTTCAAGCAGTTGGTCGATTCCTCGCTTACCGAATCTGCTTAATGCGTTATTATTCATTATCCACTTCCCTTCCTCGTCAAACTGTATGTCATGGAGATCCTTAACAAATTCTTGTAAGCGGTCAGGGTCTTTGTATTTCGCAGTGTATGACAACCCATGAAACCTAAAAGTAAGTCAAATATTTATATTCATATTCTCTATTTTTGTCACGGCTTTAAATCGTATTTTTTTAAATCTATTTTAAAATTGTATTCTCTCGTCTTTGATTAAAGTAGGTAACTATGAATATTTATAGGCAGACCTCAATGCATTTAAACGTCAAATAATGAACGAATATAATATTTAAATATAAAATATATAGAATGATCATGTCAGATATCAATATTTTTACATACCTACCTACAATATTGTATTAGTTTTTATTTCAAATTTTTAATATGTTAACTTACTTGGCTACTGCTTGAAAAGCAATTACGATGTGATTAAAGTCCAGAAATGGTCGTGCATCGCTCAATCGAAACCCCGAAGGAGTGACGTTCTCCAATACTATTAAATCTTTTTCAGCAAATTCGCCGCATTTATTACGACCGAAGAAAAATCGAGCTAATGTAGGACAGTCTCCAACTTCAGCTTCCATAGAGCGATGGCATTCAAATAAGAATGGTATAACTCTGTCATACATAGTAATTTCGTTTTGGAATTGAATGTCGATTTTGAACTGAACTCTCAATTTCTCATCGCGAAGTTTTAGCTTGATCACAACATGATATTTTGATTCGTCAGATGTGGTCAAGGTACCAAATAATACTGTGGACATGTAGTGATCTTGTCCTACGTGATCTTTGTCCAAATCAAATGAGACATATTTAATATTTTTCCCGAACGCACCAATGCTCACAATTTTTGGCAGCTCTTCTCGCAATAAAGAGTCCATTGCTAAAATTATTGATTTGATCATAATTAGTTAATTATTGTCCTATGTCTTATTCAGTACTAATTCGATTTAACTAATAACAAAATGTAATAAGCAACATTATTATCTTTGCACTTCACTTCCAATTTTTATATACACTGCAATTTATATAACTCAGATAAAATGTTGTTATCGATAAACCCGAAATTGTATGTTTTACTATTTACTGATAATTATAATGTATTCATTATAGACAGTTTATTCAATATTCATCAGTATTGAATCAATGTTGTATTTTTTCGTCCACTGATCTAAATACCTAATACTTGCTAGAAGATTCATTTCGTTTCATCCCTATTAGTATTTTGCACTCAAAAATATGATTTTCCAGTGCCCACTTTGTATGTCGAACATGATGTAAGTAATTTAGAATCTAGACATGTTTTTTTACCGCACAATTTAAATAACATTTAGACTACTAACCGTAAGTAGAGTATTATTTAAAATTCCATTACATTGTATTGCTTACGATATACATTTGTGATTAAACTGGATTTAACTGAATCATTAAAATAATAAGTTTAAGTATAATTCCATAAGTCATCGAAATACGACTATATTCTCTTTGTGTAGGAGTTACACCTTTAAAATACATTATCTGTAGTTATTAATTGGCATTTAAAACTAATAATTAGATTCTATTATTTCGTGACAAATTTCAAATTAGAGTCCTTACAATCAGCTTTTGAATAAGATGCCAAGGTATTGACCATTAATACTTCAATATAAATTTATTATTAAATCGTATTCGTTGATAAAAACTTTTTTTAATTAATATTGAAATGAAAGTTTCACTAATGGGTCTCAGAATTCCTCAAATTATTTCATGAAAGTATAGGTATTGTGGTATTGTGTTTAATTGTTTGTAAACTATTTAACCATATGTTTAAATAATCTGTACATATTTTATTCTAGTATCACGTTGTTGTGCCCTATTGTTACAGATTGTAAATTAAATTTAAATAATAGTAAAACACAACTTAATTGTATTGTTGTAGTGCGTGTTTTACACTTATTACTTCTCATGTTTCACTAAAATTGACAGATGTAACCCTGCATGTGACTTTCAATGATGAGTCCCGAAATCAAACATCAACACATTCACCGAAAGTCTCACTTGTCGTACCGGAACAACACGTTATTGGCATGCGATGGCTTGTATTTCATATGAAATTATTCCAAGCCTAAACGAGAAGAGTACAATATATCGACCAAAGTGCTCGTTGTCGTTGTAAATACCACGCAGCGACTAAGCAGCCTATCACTTCCAAGTTTATCGAATTTATCTTAATATATAATGATATTCCACCATCAATCCGTATCAAAACATAGTTACAGAAACCTATGACATTTTTTTGTAAGCCGTTAGAGTATAAATATTCGAAAGTGTACAAATGACGTTATAATATTAAAGTTGACAAAACATAATTTCTTATTATCTTAATAACTGTTTCAATTGGTATTATTTTTATCTTTCCGTCGTGTTTTTCTGTAAGGTTATTTGTAATCAGATCTTGTTCACGTGGAATGATAAGAAAAATGTATCTTATGCATTGAACGAAATTTAAAAATGTTGCATAGAATTTTGAACGCGTGAAAACCTGATAGCAGAAATTTTGAGTAAAGATCAATTTAGATTCTAGAAAAAAATTACATTTATTACATTTACTGACCTTAAATGCCTTTGATGATGACATGAAAGACTTTTTTGAAAAAGGAGATCAAGTATGAACAATATAGAATAAATCATGATTGACATGGATAAATATTACTATTTAAATTAATTAATTTACAAAAGGGAAACATGGAGAATTGCTTCAAACCAAACAAATTGTTGCATATAGGATGATTTAGTACACATAATTATTTAACTTTATTTAATTTATACGTATACATTAGTTATATTGACGGAATTATATTGTCATTGTATTTAATCCATCTAACATTCCTTAGAAATTTACCTTAGGATGTCAGTAAGATCTTAAATGTATCAATGTATGACCAAGATTGCTCAACAATAAAGATTTCTAAAAAAATGATAAGGGTAACATTTCATAAAATAAAAGTTTTTTGTTAAAATATATAACTAATGATTACTTATCACTGACTCCTACTATTTAACAGTGGCCGCCTATTTCAATATAAATAGTGTAATTTTTCAATCCATAATAATTTCATAAAATGTTATATAATGCTATGGAAACTCTCACATCGTCTAGTCTTGAGGTTTAATCTTGAACAAAATATTTTAATACGATTCATCAGATTGCATGATAATTGATCATACTAAGTACTCCCGTGGCCATAAATTAATCTCATGCACAAGATTCTTATTCTATACATATCATATAACTATTCTTAAACACTCCACTGAAATATTTTTTTGTAAACTGTTCTCGTATAAAGTTCGGATACAGTAGACAGCTTACAGGTTCCTTGCACAACACTGTACTACAGATTATAGTCAAGGACATTATATTATATTATTATGGTTACCTATACTTACTTCAAAATGAATATTTTTTACATGTTTTGATGCTTATAATAGTTCTATTAATTAAATTAACAACGACAAAAAGTGAACGCGACATAGACAAAAACAAAATTATATTAATAAAGGTTATAGGGAACACTAAAATGGATATTTGAATAAGTTCTAGTTGGAGATCCTCCTACATTACGAAAAGTATCTAGTCATGTAGTTGGAAATTTGGAATCTGTGTTTAATACCTAACCGCTCATCGTTTGTCCTTGACATTAATTTCGTTTATCTATATTATCTTTTTTACTTATTTTTATTTTAAATTTTGAATAAATATTATCTAATACATATATATTAAGTTATGAAAAAATCATCTTCATAATTATCTATGAACTCATACTTAAAATGAATGTAGATAACAACAAATACTGAACTATTATGGGTATTAAGACGTTTACCAGTATAATATGCTTTTTGTTTAACTGTCTAACGCAATCGTTTATTTTGCATGTTCTTAGATTTTATTACTTATCAATTGTTAGTGAAGATACTAGCACCTATTTATAATATATATCATACATATTATTTAGATTTTATGAAATATTATAATAATTTTAAAAAGTTTAAACATTTTGAGTTAATAATATGTCTTACAATTGTTACGTCTATAAATTAGTTAATTGATTGCATATTAATCAATTATTATCATAAAATAATTTATTATTCAATACAATTTAAAAAATATTTTATTGTTTTTATTGCTTATGAATTCTAACCATAATGATCACGGATTGGTGGTAATGATACAATAATAATATGACAAGAATAAAAACAGCCAAGTGACAAAAATGGCAAAGATAATTTGTTACACCCAGATCAAAGTATAAGGCATGTATATGTTATAGGCAATGTGGAATACCGAACAATGTAAACCACAAATTTTTTTTTAACCAACTAATATAATTTTTTATTATTATTATAAATTATAATCATTACTTATAATCATTATTGATTTTTTTTTTTAAACAGTCATAATTAATTTTATTCATGTACCATAATATTACAAATATTTTGATGGAACAACAAAAAAAAATCAACAAGTATCATCATTTTATTTTTATAATAAATTATAATTTTATTATTACCTATTTATTTGAACAAGATTTAGAAGCATGACACTTGGAATTATGTAGTCTGACCTCTGACTGCTTTTCTACACTTGATTTTAAATAGGCAGTACGATAAGGAACAAAAATAAATTTATACACAGTGTTTCAAAAAATGTATAGTTCATTGTATTATGATACATGAATAAAATTAATAATGATTGTTTAAAAACAAAAATGAATACTATAAATAGGTAATAATAATAAAAAATAATATTAGTTACCTAGTTAAAAATAATGTGTGGTTTACATTGCAGGGCAGAACCACATTGACCGGGCATTGTACACATTGATCGGTATTCCACATTGCCCGTAACATATATAAGTTTTCAAAGGAAAATGAAAAAATATCTAGTAGATAAACAGCACTGTATATCAAAATGTACTAACAAAATTCAAATATGATTATATGACGCAGTATAATTTGGATAGTCAAAAGAGGTATTTTTTATCGAAAATTAATTTTGATCAGTTCTCAGAGGACGATACATACCCATTTGTTGTCCCTGCTTGCCCAGCTTGCCCTGCCTGTTATAAGTAGGTAAGTAAAATCTAAAAAATCTGATACTTAATACATTTTGAAATTAAAACTTTCAATATAACCTATTGAGTCACGAATAATGTTATTTTCTTGATGTTTGATAATACGTTCATTTTTAACTACAATTCCATATTTGAAATGTATAACTTAAATTTAGTACCACAGACGATACCAGCTGTGGATAAAGTGTTGGGCAGCGCAAAAAATTAATTCGGGTTATCGATGTAGGAGAGCAACTAGGACAACACGTGAAAGGCATCGGCATCAAAAAACTCATGGCCCGCTGGTGTCCACCTGTAGTTTTAATCCAACATTGCGTGAGCGAAGTACCTACGGCTCGTGTGCTAGATCGTAGAACTCGTGTTCACGGATTTCGGAGTTCAACTGATCACGGCCCATGTCACTGGGAAGTCACAGGCTTTCATGGCCACCGATCGTGCTAGATCTGACAAAATTATACAGTGTGTTCAAAAAGTTTAGAAAAGACTATTAGACAAATATTGGTATTGATAAACAATAAATATGATATTATAATCAATGAAGTGTGATTAAATATTTTATCTAATGAAATATATGCAGCATTGTTATCTATAATGGCTGTAATATAGTATATTATGTAGATATACGAATATGCAAACAATTGTAATTAAAACGTATCAAACTTTGTTGAACAACTTGCGACCACACACATCTTCACTACACACTAAATTATTAAACACAACTGTAGACCTAAACTCTTATATAAAAATAATACACGAGTAATAAAGTAAGCTGTCACAACTTTATGATATTTCTATTTAATTTATATTGAGAGATTTTCAAAATATCGATATCATCAACAATTTCATAAATGTTTATAAAATATTTTCTTAGTTTATTTTGATATACATAACAATGTTATTATTTATATTTTACAATGCTTACACAATAATGATTACTATAAAATATAGTAATGAACAGTGAATAATTAATTACGATACCTTGGACTTGAACTTTGTTTAATAGCGGGTATTGGTGACCATGGTACGAAAATTAATAAGTGTAATCACATCAAAATGATTTCAATTGTATTATCATTGTATAAATGAATAATACATTATATATGTATATATTAGTCATCGGGCGTACTGTACCTATGTATGTGTGTATTTAACTATTTAATAAATGTTATTGTGCCATTAAATATATTAAAAAATTATATATTTAAATTTACGCGTCAAATTTTGTTTACTGTATAATTTTTAGGTTAGTCGTCTTTGTCAACCATTTGACCACATTACATTATACGTATGCTTTTAAATCGATGAAAATTAAACTATTGTTCACATCTCATAGTATATAATATATACTCGACGTATTACTTGGATGATAAAATATATACTGTACAATATAATTACTACATTATAAAAAATTATTTATAATAATATTTGCATTCGTGTTAACGCCTCATATTTTAACTTATGGACATTATCAGTTTCTGGTGCAAAGTCCCGAAACTGATCCATTACGGTATCGGTTTTATTGAAATGTTCATCCAAACGTAGTCTCGGCGTCAATTATAACACAAAATCAAAAGATTATTACATTTTATATTTAAATACTATTCGCACCTTATTATTTGATTTTTAATTTTATAACCTAAATTATAATATCCATATTTTAGCTAGATAGGGAGAAAAAAAATTCGTTGATAAACATTTTTATTTGTGTACCTACTTCACGTAAGTATATAGAAGTACCTATATATCTACATTTTAACTATCAAAACAACTGAGTACCCATACCTTTACATTAAACGTTTATCTCCGAAATGTTATCACACATAACTAGTACTTACTAATACTTTTGAAACATTTAGATAATATTTAAATAGCATTAAATAAGTTGTTGAATAATATTCAGGTTGCAAGTTATAACTAATGAAAAACTTACTAATTCAAGTGTTAATAATTTGTATAACTTGAATGCAATCTCAGTCTTAGTAAGGTAATTTTCTAGATTGTACCGGTTGCCTATTTCAATATTTTTCATTTTTAAATAACTCAGAAAAAAATTAATTTCATCGTACCTATTCATATTATAAATATTTCGATTTGGAAAAATGTAATTTTCAGATATCCCACGAAACATTATAAATAAAAATAATATTTAGGAAAGTAAAGTGCTGAGCTCTCTAACCAATATTATTAGTGATTAGAATAAATCAATAATACATTTTAGATTCTGAGCGGAGCAATGAATGTATCGATTTTACTGTGATGTATGTTTTTTTGTTTTTTGTTTTTCATCAACTTTTGAGGCAGTAAAAGTGCTTCAATTTTCTTCAGCTGCATTTTTTTTCTGATAGCTGGTGCATTCGGGAGGTCAAATTTACAATTCCCAATAGTTTTCAAAAGCAGCAGGAAAAAAACCGAAAAATGCAGAAAAACTAGAATTCTTACGGAAATCTGATTTTCGACATCATCAATTTCGGTTTTTGATGTAACTTTAAAAAAAAAATATTGTATATACTTTAAGTTTTCACTGAGTATTTACATCCTCATTTTCTATACACCATACAATTTTCAAAATATTCTGACTCATTTAGACGCATATTATCAATTTACATTTTTTTAGTTTTTTTTTTTTATAAATGTCAATAAAAATTTTTTATTGAGTTGAAAAGCATGAAAATTTAATGCAGGGCTTATGATATATTGTTTAAAAATCAGTTGAAAAATATTAGAATACATAGGCAAGATATTTTATAAGGAATTAATGTTCAAATTTTGACAAAATGTATATCATTCAACATTTACGAATAATTTAATGGCCAAAATGTTTTTAAATTTTCAACCTTTATAGCTAAAGGTTGATCATTTACAGCACGGTTTCATTTAAGTATGGTATTTTGAAACCAAAAAATCTGAAAACATTTATGCACATTTTTCTTTTATAGTTGTATCATGTTCAAATGTGAACGAAATTACTTACTAAATAACCAAGAATAATGATTTAAGTTATTTCGTTATAATTTAAAAATATTATTCGTGAGTACTTGAAACTTTAAGAGAACATTATCATGTTTTGAACACACATTGACTTTTTTTGGAAAAAATGATTTTAATCTACAGAAGTACTAATGCTTTGTAGTAAAATAAATTTCTTTAATCACAATAATATCATCAAACATACTAAATTACTAAGTAGTATTATAGACTGACGGACCGTTTTCGCTCAGAATATTTAATGGTTTTATATCATTCAATTCAAATTTAACACCATCCATTACAGTGACCCACTTGTAACCTACTGTACAGCAGAGCGACGTCCACTTACCCTCTTTTTTTATGTTTATTTAAATTCACTTTGAAAAAAAAAAATTATTTAATTAAATTAATTATAACGTAATACAAGCAACTGATCATGCTTAAAATTAATTGTATAAGTAGTACATTAAATATATTTTAAGATGCGGAGTAGCTTTTAAAATGTATAAAATATTGGATTCGATCATTACGCAGGTAATTTTGCAGGTTAATAGTCTTGATAACACATCGTTTAAAATGAGCATAAAATAGTCAAATCAACAACATATATTCACATGTTTATTGTCTAATAATTGTGTAACTCTCGAATTAGATCATCAGCTATACCTGTGTGGACGAACTGTGTTATGAAATCAAATTCTTAACTGGATCAGAGTGCGAGTCACGGCCAACGTCCGTGTAGCCCATGTCGACTAAATGCTGCACAATGTCGGCTAAGCATTCGGTCGCCTTGTCGCCGCCCAACGCGAGAAAGTAGTCCACCGGATCGTCACTCGTCACCAACGAGTCCAGTTCATCGCTTCTGGTACGCAACAAAAACGGCAGGCCAACCATCGCTTTGGCGAACGCGTTGACGGCGGTCGCGGCCATCTCGGCGTCCATTTCGGCGCGACCGGGGACGCGAACGCCGGGCGGGACGGAAGCGGACAGTGCGGCACAGTAAGTGTCCATCAAGTCGTCCCAGTGCACTAGGCGCATCTGCTGCGTGGTGGACATGTACAGGAACGACGCCACGTCCAACGCAGGTGACCCGTAATGCAGCGTAAAAAAGTCTACGGGCAGTGCGTCGAACGGACGTCCGTGCTCGTCGTACTGGAACATCAACGTTTCGCGATGCAAATCGCCGTGACATATGACGGACAGCGGTTCTCGGCCACTTAAGGTCCGCATTAACGTGTTCTCGGAGTCGTCTAACAGCTTGTTCAAGCGGCGCACGTGCACTCGGTCTCGGTACCTGTCTCCGTCCCGTTCCAACAGCCGGTCCACTCCTCGTTTGCCGCACTTTTTAAAGACGTCGTGCTGAGACATCCAGTGGCCGTTTTCGTCGATCTGCACGTTGTGCAGGTTTTTTACGACATCATACATTCTACCAGGATCTTTGTGTTTGGCGGTATACGAAAGTCCATGAAACCTGAACGTGGAAACAAAAATCAAATTTGATTTAGATCTTGGAAACAATAGTTTCAATGAATTTGTTGTGCCAAGAGCCAGTTTAGGACTAGTAATCTATATTTACATAAGCCACGGAAATGATTTATTATTATAAAAGTGGTTGACTTTTGACTATAGGTGTAGATGTAGATTTGTTGACAATTACTCATCTCGTTATTATTATTATTATTATTTTCTAATTATTACTTAAATCTCAAAAAAAAATATTGAATTTAGTATTACGTACAAACTTACTTTGCAATTGTCTGGAGTGCGATTGTCAGATGTTCGTAGTCCAAGAACACTTTGTCATTACTCAAACAAAATCCTAATGTAATAACGTTTTCAATAACAATTAAATCATTTGACATCAATTTACTACATTTATTACGACCATAAAAAAAACGTGGTAAAAATAGTGCATGCGCATCATTAACTGTTGGTCCCCGACACTCCAATAGGAACGGTACGATCTTTTCGTAAAAAATTAATTCATTATCAAACATAAAATCACATCCAAAACATTCACGCAGTACCAAATCTTGAATTTTTAACTTGATCATTATGCTATAGTGTAATCCATCGGAAGTTATAATGTTACAAAATATTCTTCGGTACCACCATTCTTTCATACCAGTCATACAATTATATAATTTGAATGATATTAAATTACAATTTTTCCCAAACGCTCCTTCGCTGACAATTAAATTAATTAATTCTTCTTCAAGGAAACCTTCCATAATTTATAATCGGCAGGTTGCAATATTCTACGTCTAATTTATATGTTAATAAATTGAATACTAATCATTTGGACAATTTACAATTTAATTATAATTTTGTATCTTGAAACTCCACCTCTAAAATTACTTATCGCCTCACTCAATAGTTAATACTTTAATCTGCAGCAAAACAGAAGTTATCAATATACAATGTGCTTATTATATCTTTTCTGGTTTGGTTTTCACAGTTTATGCGTATATTTATTGATAAACGAGCAAAAAAAGTACCTGCATGTTTTTGGCGGTCGCTGGTATTTCAATAATTGTGGCTATTTGTTATTATTCAATGTTTTTCCATGCATATGGTTTATTTGGTAACCCAAAGTCGGTCAATAAAGCACAAGGTATTCATTTATCTGTTAATGTTTGGTTGCCATCGCAACCGTAAGTAAGTAGCAACATATAATAAGCTACACGAAATCGTTAAGAAAAAAATTGTTATTAGTTTATAATTGATTAATTATTCCATTTATCGATACATATAATTTAAATCATGGTTTTGTTTGGTTCCCGTGACAATTGTAATAGTCAGAAAAACATATTTTGTATTTAGCCCAAAAACATTTATTTTATGTCAAACCACACACATTTTTTTTTTAAAATTTAATGGATATTATGAATTAAATAATAATTGTTTTCTATTAATTATAGATAAATGAAATACTTCTGAAAAAACAATCTGATCAACATTTATTATTAGTATATGAAAATATTGAAACAGATTTACACAATTTGTTTGATAATTTGTCCAAGTGTATTGACTCATTAGAAAAAGGCAGCGGAAACACTTGTCAACAAAAATTAGAACTGTTTAATGATGCCAAAGAAGATTATGTTAATAATGGGGAAAACCTAACAATAATTTAAGGTTGAACTGTCAAAACGTAAAAGAAGTAGTCAGTATTTCAGATGCTCAGTTATTTGATGATCAGGTATACCCATTTGTTAAATTTTGTTTTCCTATATTTTTTCAACTAAGTAAATTATAACTCAAATCATGTGTATACATGTATAATAATACATATATGTCACCATATATGTTGCCAGGTTACAGGTAGTTATGGAAACCCTAGGGTCCGCCTATATATATATAGGTATATATAATACGACAAACTTTATACTTCTAATTACTATTAAAATAATTAAATCTACACACCGAGTACTTTCGTTTAAAAAAAAATTGTGAAAATCGGCCCGGTAGAATTTCAGATATAACTGTCACAAGAAATCGCCTCACGTTTTAATAATATATAAAGATAATATTGTTAATATATATATCACTCCTTTCAGAATCTATAAATGTGTCAAAAGCATTTTTACATATTTGAATGACACGTATAGATTTTATACTTCTATTTATTTTGTTGGTAACTGGTTTGATATTTTTTAAAACCTCTTCTACTTGGTACTGGTGGTTTGTATCTATCTATATTTGTATTATTTAGGTTGAATATTTATTTTTGTCTGAGATTTTTTGTTTTAAAAATAGTTGTTTCTGGGAACTTTTTTAACTAGTCATAAGACTAGCTATAAGCTAGTTATAAGTCACTTACAATGATTTAACAAAAAATAAAACTGAACAATAGCAGTTGTTTATTAATGACTATGTCAGTAACTTGTATTGCTTTTAAATATTCATTAAGTTCTTTAAATTTTGAAAATATATAGGTTAAATACATAGATTTCAGAATTTAATTTATATATATCACTATACCATATAAAAACATATAAAAAAATATTTACAAAAGTAAGCCCAGGACCGATTTCTTATTTGTTTAAGTCATCATGAGCTTCGAAAATGCAAAACCACAAGAAGAAAGATCTCAAGAAAAGGCAATGCTTATACTTGTATTTTATTTATTTATTTAGTAAGTGGTACCCTTGAAGGGTGTTGAGTTACAGAAATACATAAGCCTACAATAATACAAATTACGGAGTGCTTACAATTAAGTTTAACAATATAAAATAATGACACATGATGATATTCATTTACAATATGATAAAGATGCAATTATTATAATGGTTTAGTAATAGATTAAATAAAATAATAAAATATACTAAAAAAATTTAAATTAGCGGTTACTATGTAAAGAGCTTAGGTTTGTTAACATTACCAAAGAAAGAAAAACCGAATTTGAGATGTCGTTACAAGAGCTCAGCATACGGTTAAGTGGACTGTATTTACAGAAATTATTCTTAACTAGATTGGTAAAAAAATAAGTGAGATCGACGCGTATAATAATCTGGCGCCTGATAAAAATTTGTTCCACTAGATCAGGACAATCGATTTTATTATTTAAAAGTTTATAGATTTATGATACGTATAAATTAAGCTGTCTATGTTCTGAAGAATGTATTTGGCATCTTATGGCGACATCACTTACTGGTTTACCATCCAAACCGATTTTATGAGCATACGAAGAAATTGTCTTTGAATTTTCTCAAGTGGGTTTTGTATAACCAACTTGAGCTGGGTTCCAAACAATCTAGCCAAACTCAAGAATAGGTCTAACAAGAGATAAATTATAAGACAATTAGTATTGTTAAGTTCAGAGAAATTTCTCTTCAGAAATCCTAAGCTAAGAATAGCTTTACCACAAATTAGGTTAACATGTTTGTATATTTTTATAGATTGTAAGCAGAATGTTTTTTTTACTATTATTTTATAATTTTTTGTAAAAAAAGAGCTGTAAAAAATACTTAATATAGGTAACTAATTTAAACAGCTTTAAAATAATTTGATATGTACCTAATACAATATAATACAAATACCTTATAGTAAGATGTTTAAATATACGATTGTTACATTACAGTGGCAGTATACCTAGTTTTATCTTACACTCATAAAGCATAATGAAAAATAAAGAAGGTTTACAATTCGTATACAATTGCATTCGATTATCACAACACTTCAAGCGATGAGATGGGAATAAATTAGTCCACTCATTTACAGTTAATACGTACATGTAAATGATCTAAAAGTGTATGCGACAAAATAAGGCACAAAACACTCAAATCTGTTTTACTACCAATGTGGGCTGACTGTATTAATTTAAATTTAAATTCTAAACTGGATCAGAGTTTAAGTCACGTCACACATCCGTGTAGCCCATGTCGACCAAATGCTGCACAGTGTCGGCTAAACATTCGGTTGCCACGTCACCGCCCAACGCCAGAAAGTAGTCCATCGGATCGTCGCTCGTCATCAACATGTCCAGTTCATCGGTTCTGGAGCGTAAAAAATACGGTACGCCAGTAAACGCTTTGGCCAATCCGTTGATGGCGGTCGCGGCCATCTCGGCATCGATTTCGGCTCGATTGGGGACACGGACACCCGGCGGGACGCACTTGGCCAGCGTGGAGCAGTAGATGTCCAGCAAGTCGTCCCAGTGCGATTCCCGCATCTGCTGCGCTGTGGACGTGTACAGGAACGACGACAGGTCCAAGGCGGGTGACCCGTAATGTGGCATTGTAAAGTCTATGGTCAGCGCGTCAAACGGACGTCCGCACTCGTCGTACTGGAACATCAGGGTGTCGCGGTGGTAATCCAAGTGGCATATGACCGAAAATGGTTCGCGAACTTTCAATGTCTGCATCATTGTGTTCTTTGCATCATCGAACAACTCGTTCAAGCGGCGCATGTGCACGTGGTCTCGGTACCTGTCTCCGTCCCTTTCCAACAGTAGTTTCATCCCTCGTTGGCCGAAAGATTTTAACAGGTTATTCTGCGACATCAATTGCCCGTTGAACTGAACTTCTTTGATACAACCGATGATGTCCCGGAATCTACCAAGGTCTTTGTGTTTGGCAGTATACGACAGTCCGTGATACCTAACGTTAAATTAAATACAATTAGTTATTACATGGTAACCTTTTATTTATACGATTACGCTAATTTTGTTAAAATTCGAAAAATACTGACTACATGAACGTCACACATTTCACTATTACCTACTTCAATTTTTACTTTTTAAAATCGATGAAAACTATTGAAAATATATACACTTATTTAAGTGATTTTACAAAGAACACTTACGATGGTATTAACTAATATGTTAATAACAATAATAAATAATCAAATGTTAAAATTATTATAAATATAATATATATATATACAAACATCTATATGTGACAAAACTATAAAATAAATTCAATCTAATATGTGACTAAATGAAAATAATTAACTCATTGTGTAATATTGCAGTGGTTGTTGTATTAAGTAAACAGGAAAATAATTACTGGGTATAATATATTCTATCAATATTCAATACATATACGCAGGGTTGGGTCGTATCATAATAAAAGGTACCTAACTAAGTTATGTAACTCGGTTACTTTTTTAACTTTTAACTTGTGACTTGTAACTAGTCACACATTTTCCTGTAATATTATATGAATGTTACAATCTACAGTTAAATGTTACACTGTACATACTATACATTAGTATTAACTATTATATTTAATATTAGTTAATTTTATCTTTTTAAATTCTATTAACATAATATATAAATACCATGGACAGGTTGGGGTATCATTTATTTTATAATTACACTTTATGCTTAATATATTAAATTGTCTTAATAGAATTATTGTAATTTGGAAAGAATATTTTACACAAGTTAATATTAGTAATTAACTATTACAGTATTGTTATAAAAATATGTTAATTATAATAAATGAATAAATTCAAAAATTATTTTTTTTTATCAACGTGACTTAGTTACTTGATTGTTACCTTATCCAGTTACATGAAATCTAAGTATCTAGTACCTTGTAACTAGTTACACAGTGTTCGAGTAACCAGTTAAGATAAATTGAGTAACTTGCCCAACATTGCCTATATGTTAGAAACTAAAATTTAGAAATTTTGTTTCGGGTTCAAACATAAAAAAAAACTTGTTTGATTCGATTATTTAAGAACATGGAAACAATGTAAATTCAGTTGATTTAAATGCAATAAGCTATAAAAAAAAATAAAAAAATAAAAACGGAAACTTATTTTATTATTATTGAGATAGTGGTTGTGTATATTATACTGTTGACGATTATGCTATTACAGTTATTATTATTTAGTACATATTTCTAAGTTTGTTTTTGTTTTATGTTTTAAAATTTATACTTCAATCCCCCCCGAAAAAAGGATTTTATGAAGGGAATAATAAATGTTATAAATAATTCAGATAAACTTACTTTGCTATTATTTGAAGTGCGATTGTTAAATGGTCGTAGTCCAAGAACACTTTCTCGTTACATAAATAATATCCTAATATACTAACATTTTCTATAACAATCAAATCATTTGGCATAAGTTCACTACAATTATGACGACCATAAAAATAACGAGGTACAAAAAGGGCATTTTCATCATTAACTGTTGGTCCACGGCACTCTAATAAGAACGGTAAGATCTTTTCGTAAAAAGTTGATTCGTTATGGAAAAGTATGTCTATATCAAAACATTCACGAACTCCGAAGTCTTGATTTTTTAACTTGATCATTATATTATGGTGTGATCCGTCTGATATAGTAACACCACAATATATTTGTTGGTAGCACCATTCCTTGTCTCTTACCATATAATTAAAATTATGTAATTTGAATGACACTAAGTTACAATTTTTCCCAAACGCACCTTCGTCGACGATTTCCTTCAGTTCTTTTTCAACGATAAACTCCATAACTAATATAATTTTATGTTGCAATAAAATACGTCTTATTCGTATACTATGTTTTTGAATACTAATAACTTGGTTCAATTTTAATTAACTAATAACTTAACAATTCATTATAATTATCTTGAAACTCCGTCTCAAAAAGCACTCATCGATAAATATTTGTATTAATATGATTACCACTTATCAGTTTAGTTAAAATCAACAAAAATAACATATTTATGTCAATTTTTACAAATTGTTTATATTCAACGACTCTTTAAAGTACATTTATTCTGTTCAAAATAATTTAATATTTCTAACAACACTTCATTAATTTCCAATTGTCTATTATTATTTTAGAAATTATATTTTTTTATTTTCCCTATTATTAAGTATAAAAGCTTTTATATAATTTGTTACAAAATTAACTTTAATTTTAACCTTCAAAGTTATTATCAACTGACTGTCTAGTTACATATCAAGTTAAATATTGAGAAAGGTTAATATTTTCAATAAACTGCAGTATTGTATCTAATGATTACATAATATAACAGTTGCTGCTCTTGTAATAAACTAACATTTACATTTTACATAACACTTTCGTGTAATTCAAAATACTGTTTTATTATTTAGTGTGACGTGTGTTAAGTTTGAATTTATTAATTCTAGCATATTTTGAACAATATTCAGCAATGCTTAATTCAGTAATTCCATCGTAGATTGATCTTTGAATATAATTGGGTTCAGGGGCGAATTTAGTGGAGAGGCGTTGCTGGGGATGGAAAACACCCACCGATATTAATGATAATTGAAAATTAAGTAAAACCTCATCTTCTCTACATCGTGGAACACAGATATCAATATACCTATGATCTGAAGCAAGGTCTTGTCTGAACCTAGGAAACGAGCGTTTAACACATGATGTTAGATCTTTGTTCACCAGTATTCAAAAAACGTTTACTGTCATGCGGGCAAAGTACACGACGCGGGGTCAGCTTGTATACCTTTTCCTATTTCAATTTTTTTTTTTTTGGTAATCAGTTGTCAAAAGTTACAAAATTTGTTTTCTTACGTCTTAAATTTTAATGCCACTAATTATAGCATCGAGATTATAGTAAAAGGGTGAAATGTTATATGTTATAAATGTAGACAATTCTAATTTTAAAAAGCATACATTGTATTAAGTAATATGTACCTATACATATTAAAAATATTTAAAAAAATGATTATTTAATCTTTTGATACAATTATATATTTTAATTAATAATTTTATGTCGAACTGTTTACGTAATACATCCATACACCTAACCTAACCTATCCATGTACCCCTGAGTGGTCGAGTGGGTGGTCACTGATTTCCCAAATTCAATTAGGATAAAACCATAAATCTTTATGAATATTTATGTGTAGTATGTTCATCAACAACTCCCTGTGTCTATTCATGTTTTAGTACACAAGACTATAAATAATACTTATTCAAGAATATTAGAATTTAAGGAAAACCAACTGAATGTCATTATCTATCATAGATTTATAATTACATGTGATTAATCCACTATATTAAATTATAATCTCATAACTATTCGGTACTCTACCATAAAACTGACTTTGAAATAACAGAACAAGGAGGTACTCCAGTCACAAAGGCAGTAATAGTTAGTTATGACGTATATATAATTGCGAAAAATAAACTCCGTTCTACCACTTCCGATGCCAGATTAGAATAGAATATCTCAAGTATGTCAATATCGTTTATAAATCTGAAATTGAATAATTTAAGAGTCCATTAAAACGTTTGCATTATAATTTTAAAGACTAAAGTATGCTTACACAACAATTTTTACAGCTCTCGCAAAAAAATCAAAAGTAACTGGTTTAAGTAAGATTCCTAAGAGTACACAATATTCTATCTATAAACATGCCTTTGATCCTCAACGCGACCAATAGTTAATTGTTTACTGCAGATCATATGAGAACAAATGGCAAGATACAGTAAATATAAGTGGAAACCTTTTATTAAAATAAACCAAATGACGCAAAATCAAAAATACACTGTTTGTCTATATACCAATCGTCGCTAACCAACGGATATGGTCTCACACACACTCTTACTGACACTTGGCGTAAGAGGTAGATACATCACCATACTCGTAGACGTTTTATTACAATGGCAAAATATTATGCTCTGTGGTAACGACCTTCTGCGAGATAATTTCATAATCCTAGAGTCTAGACTATATTCATATCTTGAGGTCGTATGTGATGTATTTATATTTCAGAGCTATATACTTACGTTATCTATTAATTAAAATAATAACCACTACGTAAATTGTCATAGTAGGTACTTATTAACAGCTTTAACTAAACATGAAGAAAACATGAAATTAAGTTATAGCGATCAGCACCAAACAATAATGAACAAACTAAAATCCACGTTACAAATTCGTGAATTTCATGTCGACGATGTGTTGGACTAGGTCAGCCACGAGATCCGACCCAATATTGCCACCCATCTGTAAAATCCACTCCATTATTTCTTCGTCGTTCCTTCCATTATTAAGAATGTCATCAGATTCTAACTGATGAGGTAAGAAAAATGATGCATGTGCGAATCCATGGCACACGACGGAAAATGGTTCTCGGGGAACGAGTGCACGTCGCAGTGAGTTGTCTCCATCGCCGATGAGCTCGTTAAATCGTCGCAAGTGCTCGTTGTCTCGATAAATATCACCACTACGTTCAAGCAGTTGATCGACTCCTCGCTTGCCGAATCTACATAATGCATTGTTTTTAAATTTCCACTGTCCGTCTACGTCAAACTGAGTGTCGTGAATGTCCTTGACAATTGTTCGTAAGTGATCGGAGTCTTTGGTTTTAGCTATATATGACAACCCATGGAACCTGAAAATAAATTAAATGATTATATTCTAATGAATAGACATTAAATGGTATTATTTTTTAAACTATTTCAAAATTATATTCTTAAATCTTTATTGAAGTTCTTACGTTTGAAAATAGTCAGACGTCATTCACGTCAAATAATAAAAACGTAAAGGTAAATTTAGGGTAATTTTTAAGTACTCTAATTGAATATCCATTTGTTTTAAAGTATTTTTATGTCAACTCACCTGGCCAATGCTTGTAACGCAATTACGAAGTGATCGTAGTCGATAAACAGACGCTCTTCGCTCAATTTGAATCCCAAAGGAGCAACGTTCTCCAATATTATTAAATCTTTTTCAACAAACTCACCACATTCATTACGTCCGTAGAAAAATCGAGCTAATGTAGGACAGTCCCCGACACCTGCTGCTATAGAACGATGGCAGTCAAATAGAAATGGTATAATTGTTTCATACATAGTAATTTCGTTGTGGAATTGAAGGTCGATTTTACGAGTTACTCGCATTATCTCATCACGAAGTTTTAACTTGATCACAACACTATACTGTGATCCGTCAGAAGTGGTGACTGAACCAAATAATACTGTGGACATGTATTGATCCTGCCCAACTTGATTTTTGTTTAATTCGAATGAAACATATTTGATATTTTTACCGAACGCACCATTGCTTACAATTTCCGGCAGTTCTTCTTGCAATAAAGACTCCATTATTATAATGATTGATTTTTTCACGTGTGCCCAACTTTCTTAGTTCTCATCCAGTTGAGTACTAATTAATTTTCGTTATGATATCACGCTGTTAACTATATTATTATCTAACACTTCATTTGTAATTCAAGTAAAGCCGTGATTAATGTTATCGTAATCACCAAATTTCAATTTGAAATAGCGATTTAATATTTACTAAGTGTGATATTAATTGCTATTGTTTTAATCAATTTTAGGCTGTATTTTTCAATATTAAATTATATCTGTTAAGGATAAAAAAAAATTGTCGAATTGCCGGGGAAACATTGAATTTTATAATTTTTAAGTTCATGAGGATAATATCACAAAACTAGTGGGACACCATTTCTCTGTATAATATCAATAATGATTTGTATACAGTGTCTCTTCATGTTTTAATACATCATATAGTGTAAATAAAAGATATTTATAAATATTCTCATAGTAGAATTAAATAGAGCCAACTGCATTGACTTTTTTTCCATGCTTTTATTGTTTTAAGTCATTTTTTTTCCACTACATTTAATGATGATCTCACAACTCATCGGTACTCAACAATAAAATGAGGTGCGATTTCATTTTTACATTTAAACAATATGACCATGTAGCCCTAATGATATTTTAGACTCAGCTCTGTATTTGCAGCACATTATAATTTCATTGGCATTGACTACATTAATAACTCAATGGTATAGATATTTATACTTTGTACCTACCTATACTTTCGTTAACATAACGATTAATAGTATGAATAAGGACAATGTAAATAATCAAAATAGGTACTTATAATTAGCATTAACTGAGCATCAAGGCAACATAACAATTAGTTACAATTATAAAGTAATAAAAGCAATAATAAAAGATGTAATTCCTCAATAAACAAATATAATGTGAACAATTATGATAAAATATAATGCTGCTCTCAAAATTGTTTGTTCGGTGTAGTGTAACAATAATGACCATTAGTAATAATCATTTATCAAAAAAATAACATAAATTGAAGAATTAAATATTAACGGCAGTAGTTTAAACAAGGATGTATGTAAAAGTAAAATACAATGATATTGATACAAACACCTACGTTAACACAAACATTAAGAATAGAAATACATTATTAGTTATAAAAAAAAAAATCTTTGAATGAACACCGAACCAACATAAAATTACATTATTGTGATTAGTAACAAACAATTGTCAAAAACAGTTAATTAGGTAACACGTTCGTGTATCCCATATCAACGATGTGTTGGACTAAGTCAGCTACTTTATCCGTTCCATTTTCCCCACCCACCTCTAATAACCACTGTATAATTTCTTCATCGTCCATATTCTCTTTATGAACGACTTTAGTTGCCACCTCATGGGGTAAGAAATATGACGCATGTAGAAAGCCATAATAAGCACACTTGGCCATTTCGGAATCCAGTTCGGCCCTGTTTGGCACCCGGACGCCGGACGGTACAGTTTCGGCTAACGTCGAGCAGTACACGTTTAGTAAATCGTCCAACCGACTTTCACGCAAACTTTGCGTCGAGTTCATGTACAAGAAAAACGATAAATCGAACACCGGCGACCCGTAACGAGGCGTCCCGAAATCAAACAGCAACACGTCGACCGGAAGTCCCGCCTCGTCGTACCGGAACAGCACATTGTTCCGGTTGAAGTCCCCGTGGCACACGACGGAAAACGGTTCTCGGGGAGTACGCACACGTTTTAATGAGTTCGCTCCGTCGTTGATAAGCAAATCAAATCGTCGCACGTGCTCGTTGTCCCGGTAAAGGTCACCGCTACGTTCAATCAGTCGGTCGAGTCCTCGTTTACCAAATCGACTCACCGCGTTGTCCTTAAATGTCCACTGCCCGTTGGCGTCAAACTGTGTATCTCGGAAATCCTTGACGATTTTTTGAAAACGTTCGGGGTTTTTGTGTTTTGCTGTGTATGACAACCCATGAAACCTAAAAGTAAAACAAATTGGTCATATTTTATTTGACGTGGCGTTGGATCAAATTATTTTAAGAATACTGTTTCAAAATGTTATTTGTACTCAGACTTAAAAATAAACTAAAATAATAAATAAAAAGTTAATTTGTATTGGTATTAAATATTTGAGTGTAACTAAAAATTCACAAATCTTCATAATAAAGTTGCTTAATCAAAGAAAAAACTTTGAAAAATGTATAAACTATTGTATTTTTACTACTGAGTTATTTTGTATATTGAGCATTTAAGCATAATCAAAAAATAAACAAACTGTCACATATTTCGTGAATATAGTGATTATTTCAGACTTCAGTATTTTTTCATACAATTGAATTTGTTTTTTTTTTAATTATTAATATGTTTACTCACTTGGCTATTGCTCGGAACGCGGCTGCAAGGTGATTATAGTCAAGGAACGGACGTGCTTCGCTCAATTTGAATCCCAAAGGAGCAACGTTCTCCAATACTATTAAATCTTTTTCAGCAAATTCTCCACATTTATTACGACCGTAAAAAAATCGAGCCAATGTAGGCCAATCTTCGACACCTGACAAAGAGCGATGGCATTCAAATATGAATGGTATAACTCTTTCATACATAGTAATTTCGTTGTGAAATTGAAAGTCGATTTTAAACTTAGCTCTTACGGTCTCATCTCGAAGTTTTAACTTTATTACAACACGATGTCGTGATTCGTCAGATGTTGTGACTGTACCAAATATTACTGTGGACATGTACTGATCCTGTGCGACGCTATCCTTGTCCAAATCAAATGAGACATATTTGAGATTTTTTCCGAACGCACCATTACTCACAATTTCTGGCAGTTCTTCTCGCAATAAGGAGTCCATTGTTGAAATTATTGATTTTATCACAATACCTTAAATTGTCTTGTTCTTGTACCGTATAGTCTTTACTAATTCGATTTAGTAAAGCACACAATATAATATACTTCCTATACTATTATCTTTCCACTTCCAATTTGTCTACACACGGAGATTGATATGACTTAAAACTCCAGATGTTATTATCTAAATAGCGATTAGTTCTATTAGTTTCTAAGTGTGATAATTATAACGTTTTTAATTTAACCTGATTCAACCGATATTCATCAATACTAAATTAATGTATTATTTCATTCTGCATGAATGTATGATCAATTGTGATTAATAAAATATAAAATCTATTCGTACACTATTACGTTACAATGTAAATAATACTTACTCAGTAGGTTTACATAGCATAATTTTTAAAAAAAACCTCTATAGATTATATCTCATTGTTTACCATACATTAATAAATGTGATTCAATTGGCTCTTAAAATATAATTATCTTATAAGTCATTATCGCCCGCCCATATCGTTACATTATATTACACTATTATTAAGTACAAGGTTAGGAGCTTCGCCATTGGAATGACAGTACCTGCAATACGTACATTGCAGTAACGAATTGATAATGTTAACTTGAGAATCCATTCTACCATGACCAAAGTCATATCAGAAACTTTTGACAGTTTAACGCAAACAGATTGTTAATAAGATGTCGGTATCGATCATAAATATGTAATCGACCAATTCAGTGTTAAATCGTATACGTTGATTTGAACTTTCGTTTGTGGTACACTTGTTATTACATCCACGAAAATCGACTGGTCTGACGCTGGGCACCTGCAATGAAGGGTCTCGAAATCAAACAGAATCAGATCAACAGGTACACCGTGGCACACGATTGGCATACGATACCTAGTGATTCGTGGGGATCCGCGAGTGTCAAAGAATTGTGTCCGTCACAGATGAGTACGTTAAACCGTTGCAAGAGCTCATTGTCCCGACAAAGATCACCGAAGTGAACATGCAGCCGATCGAGGATGAGCTCCTAGTTTACCAGATTTCCTGATCACCTCTTTTCTTGAATATTCCACTATTCATTCGTATCGAACACAGTCTTATACGTAAATGACAATTCTTTGTAAGTGGTTGGGGTCTTTATGTTTTGCTAATTACGACGACGTCCAGCTGACCGCAGCCTGACACCTTGGAGTCACCGGACTCTACGACCAGTTCAGTTCCAGCAACTCATCACAGTCATCTTCGAAGGTACAACAGGTACACGAAGAATGACAGGAAATCCTTAGGGCCTAACTTATCATTATACAGTACATAATATTTGTATAAAATCAATTAATACAAAATTGCTGGTTATTAATTTGAGAATTGGAAGTTACATTTAGTAGCGTAGGTTTTCACCATATATATACAGTATGATCACTATTTAATGTAACGCTAAATATTTTGGTCAGATGAACCTGTATTGAAGTTAATGTTAGGGATAACCTAGGAGGTACTGAAATAAATATTTTGTGAAATTTTCAAATTATTAAAACTTATGGCTCAGGTACAAAATGTATTTTTTTTAATGATAACACCTATTTTAGCACATGATTTGGATTGACCAAATTTATTCAAGTCGATTTCACTCATAATACTTGGCTCTAAGTTCAAAATTGAATGATAATGACAGCCATTATTCAATCTTGAAAAAAAAAGTTTAATTTTTTAATTTTAGATTCATGTATGTAATTTTATTTTTTTTCATTGCATTTTAGAATTATTATATTTTATATGATTATTATTATTATTATTATTAACAGTAGAAGTAGTAGTACTAAATATTGCTATTATTTCTATTAACGCAGTGCAATTAACACAAACATACCTAGTATTTAAATATTTAACATTTTTATTTATTATTTGATTTGTGGTCGGGAAATTAACTATACACATTTTAAAACATAATATTTGTCTTATAGGGAGTGAAGGTTTTTGCATAGAAATAACATTTAATGAAAAAAAATAAAATTACATACACTAACCTAGAATTAATAAATTATACAGGTAAATTAAACATTTTTCTTTCAAAATTGATTAATGGCTGTCACTCATTCAATTTTTAACTTAGATCTAAGTATTATACTGTTATGAGTCAAATTGATTTGAACAAATTCAGCCAATCCAAATCATGTGCTCAAAATAAGTATTACCATTCAAAAATAAAAATTGTGTACTGCGCATGCACGCAACGTTAGCGTTAAAAATTTGAAAATTTCACAAAATATTTATTTGAGTACCTCCGAGGTCCTCCCCAAAATTAACTTCAATACAAGCTCATCCGACCGAAACACTTAGTGTTATCTTAAATCGTGATCACGCTGTATATAAAACTTAAAAAATTTAATTTTTTAAAAATGACTAGGTTTTATTATTATTTAACTATGACGTCTACAAAAAGTTGTAGCTTTGTTATTTTTGTTCTGATGGACTGATATCATACATTTTAACACATTATTTTGATTGTTACTTACAAATACATCGACAAAACGAAGAACAAACAATGCATATGCAAGTATTAGAAACCAATTATATTTTTATACCTGGTACCAAAACCAAATTCTAATAAAATATGATAATTATTATTCTTAACTAATATCGTATTACGTAATTGTACATCAATCCGGCTTATTTGTGTTTATAATTATATTCTGGTTGGTTTTGAAATGTACCTCATAGGGTTTGTAAAAAGTTATTATAATTATAAGACTATACAATTGTTTACTGTTTCTTTTTTAACACGTTTTGGTATAAATAGAAGGACTGGAGAATTAAGTAAAGTGTATTGTATAATGGTGAGAAAAAAGATTTTTGAGACACATTTTTAGAATATATGTAGTATCGCTATACATGAAACATTATTTTATTATTTTACATTATAATATCCCTATCTAGACTACGGATACTTTTCACATTGCAGATGGTATTGCGTTTGGAAATGTGATTGTGGCCAACGATGTGTAGTTATCTAAAAAAATGATTCAAAATGATAGAGTTTGATTTTTTTTTTTAATAAGGCTTTAATTGGCTCATGCCAAATTCTAAAATACATCTGGTGATTAAAGTGCATCTGTGACCTTGTATTTCAAAGAGTTTAATGTTATAATAAGTAAAACTGGATTCGGCCCATATAATTATGTATATTTAAATGTTGAATACTGAGAACCATCAAATAAACGCCAGGTTTATTTATGTTGCTGACTATATCACAATATCTAAATTTAATACAATCTTGGATACTTGTTGATCCAGGTGAGTGGTGATAATAATATTATGAATATTAAAACCGATAAAATAGGTAGGTTTTTAATAGGAAGATAGTAATTCATGTGTTACATTGGATAGGTAGTTCATTGCTATTATGGGTGTCATTGTATAATATAGGTAGTGTGTGATAATTTATAAGCCAAAATGTTTTTGATAAATAAATTTAAAAGCATTTTTTCTTATCGAGACGACAAATGAAAGGTTTTTTACATTACTAATATCGATTAGGGAAATAGTAAATCTTCTCGGTTACCTGATAAATTGAGTTCATGAACCGTCAAATAACAACGCAAATAAATACATCACCTACGTTTGATCCAATATCAACATGGACCAACGAAAAATACAATTTTAAAACACAAGGAACAAGACTCACAAACATACTCAACTACCTAAGTAGACAAGCTATATTATCAGTTTTATCGGGTTAATTCGATTGGACATTGGTGTAACCCATGTCGACTAAGTGCTGCACAATGTCGGCTAAGCATTCGGTTGCCAGGTCGCCGCCCAACGCCAGAAAGTAGTCCACCGGATCATCGCTCATCGCCAACGAATCCAGTTCATCACTCCTGACGCGCAACATGAATGGCAGGCAAAACGACGCTCTGGCCAACCCGTAGATGGCGGTCGCGGCCATCTCGGCGTCGATTTCGGCGCGACCGGGGACGTGGACGCCGGGCGGGACGGACGCGGCCAGTGTGGCGCAGTAGGTGTCCATGAAATCGTGCCAGTGCGTCTCCCGCATCCGCTGCGTGGTGGACATGTACAAAAACGACGACAGGTCCAACGCAGGTGACCCGTAATGCAGCATAAAAAAGTCTATGGTCAGCGCATCAAACGGACGTCCGCACTCGTCGTACTGGAACATCAAAGTGTCGCGGTGGTAGTCGCAGTGGCATATGACGGACAGCGGTTCCCGAGCTGCCATCGTCTGTATTAGCGTGTTCTCTGCGTCGTCGAACAGCTCGTTCAGGAGGCGTAAGTGCGGGTGGTCCCGGTACCGGTTCCCGTTCCGTTCCAACAGCCGTTCCACCCCTCGTCGACCGCACTTCTTCAACAAACCGTTCTGCGCCATCCAATGCCCGTTGCCGGCGAACAATGTGTTTTTTATACCGGCCATGATATCATGGAATTTTCCGGGCTCTTTGTGTTTGGCAGTATACGACAGTCCATGTGACCTGAAAGTGAAATTAAATCAAATTTTCCGACTACATTTTCAAAGGATTTATTAATATAAGTTACAAATATATTATAGTTGTCGATAAAAAATATTACAGATACCAAAATATTTATACCTGTATTTTCTACTAATATTATTGCAGTAATAATGTCAATAATAGTAATATTTTATATGTGACAATATTTTTCAAAAGTTCAATCTAGAAAACTGTGCTAAAGTGAACTAAATAATAAGACATTAAAAATGTTTCAAGTAAACTCACTTTGCTATTGTCCGAAGTGCGACTGTTACATGATCGTTGTCCAAGAACACTATCTCATTACTCAAATAATATCCTAAAATACAAACATTTTCGATAACAATCAAATCATTTGGCATAAGTTCACTACAATTATTGCGACCATAAAAATAACGTGGTACAAAAAAGACATTGTCATCATTAACTGTTGGTCCGCGGCATTCAAATAGGAACGGTATGATCTTTTCATACAAAATTAATTCATTGTGGAAAATTAAGTCAGATTCAAAACATTTACGCAACTCATATTCTTTAAGTTTCAATTTGATCATTATATTATGATGTGATCCATCCGATGTTGTAACATCACAAAATATTCGTCGGTAGCTCCATTCTTCCTCTCCAATCATATAATCATGTAATTTGAACGACACTAAGTTACAATCTTTCCCGAACGCACCTTTACCAACAATTTCTTTTAATTCTTTTTCAATCATAAAATCCATAACTACCTAATATAATGGTCTGTTGCAATATAATACGTCTTATTCATATGTTATGCATTTGAATACTACTTGGTATAGTTTGAATTCAATTTACAACTTAAAAATTCAGCACAAGTACCTTGAAACTCAAGCTTGAAAACCACTTATCGACTTCTATTTGTATTAGCATGGTTATCAGTATAATAATATAAGTCAACAAAAATAATACCCTGGCGTCGGCTTTGCAAATTGTTTGTGTTCAACGACTCTTTATAATATCCTTATTGTGATGCGAGTGGTATCAGACCACATAGATACGGGAGTAAGGAAATTGTATTCCGTTCAATTTATAATAATATTTTTAATTACATTTAATTAATTAATTATAATTGTTTATTATTATATTTGAAATTATAAAATTAATTTTTTTTTTTATTCTTTATTGAAGTGTGTTGATTATTGTTTCGAAGATATCTACCTAGTACCTTCCTACGACCTACGAATTAATTAATTTTTAATTTGTATTGTTAAATTTATTTTTTTTAAATAAAGAATTATTATTATTATTATTATACAAAGAAAAAATAAAGATTTTTGTTAATAGTTTTGCGATCGTGCCATTATTAATAAAAGATATCATAACTCAAGGGATTATGAAAAATGCACGAAGTTATGTATAGCACATTACAAATAGACTTGGGTAAGTAGGTATGTTGTCTTATATTTGTAAGTTAAAGATAACTCCTAAATACAATTTTAAGAAACATATTTTGTAGTTGGTTAACTCCGCGATGCGTCTAGTGCTTAACGTGAAAAAAAGCTGGCATTAGATTAAATTATTTTAACTATCAAACATCTATTGGCACGATTAGATTGATTTAATAATAACATAATAATAATAATAATAAAGCTAAATATTTATAATGACAATATTAGAGCATAGGACAGGGATGGTGAACCTTTTTGTACCACTGTGTCAAATAAAAATTTTGGTTGGACTTTGTTCTCCCTGAGTGTCAACTATAGTTCGATAAACCTTCAATTTTTTTTTTTTTAAACTTTAATATTATCAAACTTTTACACATTCGTCTGTGTCACTAAAATAGTGTGCGCTTGTCACAGAGTGACACGCGTGTCATAGGTTCACCATCTCTGACATAGGATATCATAAAAATTTACTCTTTATCTTATATCTATGAATAAAAAATAAATAAAAAAATAGTTTCTGGAAAAATAATAAAATATTAATTTCAAATATAAAACACGTGAAGTCTTTAACAATAACACATCAGAAACTGGGATAAAATTAATCAAACCAACAACAAATACAGTAATACATATCATAAATGGAATATATTTTTAATAAAAATAGAATGTTTTAATACTCTCAAATTAGAGTAGTGCTGCTCTTACAGGGCGTCGAGTAGGCATTCTTAACAGGATTTGAGCGGTCGCCACGGCTCACATCTGTATAGCCCATGGAAACAAAATGCTGAACCATGTCAGCTATGCACTCGGTCGCCATGTCACCGCCCAACGCCAGAAAGTAGTCAACCGGGTCGTCACTCGTCGCCAACGTATCCAGTGAATTGCTTCCGGTGTCACATAACATGAACGGCAGGTAAAACGACGCTTTTGCGAACGCGTTTATGGCGATCTCGGCCACTTCGGCATCGATTTCGGCTCGACTGGGCACAAGGACTCCAGGCAGGACGGACTTGGCCAGCGCGCCACAATAGATGTCCAGCAAGTCGTCCCAGTGCAACTCGCGCATCCGCTGAGTGGTGGATATGTATAGGAACGACGACAGGTCCAAGGCGGGTGACCCGTAGTGGATCGTAGAAAAGTCTATGGCGATCGCGTCGAACGGACGTCCGTGGTCGTCGTACTGGAACAACAAAGTATTGCGATGGTAGTCGCCGTGGCATATGACGGACAGCGGTTCTCGAGCATGCAATGTCTGCATTAGGGTTTTGTCCGGGTCGTCCAACAACTCGTTCAAGCGGCGTATGCGTGCGTGGTCCCTGTACTTGTCCCCGTCCCGTTCCAACAGTCGGTCCACTCCTCGTTTTCCGCACTTCTTGAAGATATCATGCTGAGACATCCAATGCCCGTTGCCATCCAAGTGTATGCTGTGAACATTTTTTAAAAAATCGTTAATTCTGCCCGGATCTTTGTGCTTGGCAGTATACGACAGTCCGTGAAACCTGAACGTGAAGAACAATCAAATTTGAACACGAACTCGGAAAAATTAAATCGTTAAAAAATATGTATTTCAGGTAGGTATACGCTTACTTTGCTAATGTCTGAAGTGCGATTGTTAAATGTTCGTAGTCCAAAAACACTCTTGCATTACTGAAACAATATCCTAATGTACTAACGTTTTCAATAACAATTACATCATTTGCCATTAATTCACTACATTTATTACTACCGTAAAAAAAACGAGGTAAAAATAGTGCATGTGCATCATTAACTGTCGGTCCCCGGCACTTTAATAGAAACGGCATTATATTTTCGTAAAAGATTAGTTCATTATTAAACAAAATGTCACAGCCAAAACAATAACGAAGTTCCAAACTTAGAATTTTTAACTTGATCATTACGTTATAATGTGATCCATCTGAAACTATAATGTTACAAAATATTCGTTGGTACCACCATTGATTCTCATCATTCATACAATTGTATAATTTGCAAGACACTAAGTGACAATTCTTCCCGAATGCACCTCCATCAACAATTTCCTTTAATTCTTGTTCAACAAAACGTTCCATAACTCATAATAATAATATGGTTGGTTGCCATATAGCATGCGTCTTATTTGTATGTTATTTAATTTAGAACTAATAATTGCGTACAATTTACAATCGAATAATAATTTCACAACAAATCATAAATATTATCTCGAAGCCCCGCCTCTAATAGCGCTTATCAACTTGCATACTTTACAACGTTTTAATAGTCTGTAGTATATAAGAATTAATCAATAATATTATAGTCTATTGTGTCTATTTTTTTGTGTTCACAAAGTATATACAATACACTTATATGAATTGATGAGCAAGCAAAGTAAAGTGCATGTGTATATTAAACTTTTATAGCTTTTAACTAATTTGTATTCGTGACAATATGTCTTAAATGATATATTTTATGTCAGTTAGATTTAAACATTTTAGGTCTTTCATTTTGAGAACCAAATATTTACCAATAAGTAAGAAGGTATAAAAAAAAGGTGGACAACTGGCTGTAAATTTAAACTCATATAAAAAATATTGTGATTATGTATTATTGCTCAATTGATAAATTATCAACTTATGAAGTACATTGTTGCTAGTACCAAATGTTTTCATTTATTGGCTCAGCAAAAAATGTATCCACAGTTACAGAAAAAAAACTTAAATCCATTTCATTAAAAACTGGTTTTCAATTTTCAATTTTTAAAAGTAGTGATTTTATATGTAAATTGAGTTTGTTTAGTAGTCGATATTAAATTTCTATGATTTTTGTTTTTTTTTTTTTTTTTTGAGACTACTATATTGTAGTCCATGACGTTTTTGAGCCGAAAAAAATAACTCGTTCACTTATTGTTATTCCTGGTAGAAAATTTGATCAAAATGGTATTTTCAAACTCATAACTAAAGTTAATTAATTAATTAACAACAAAGATAAACAAAAATTAACTCAACATTTTTTATGTAATAATATTAGTGAATTACAACTAAAATATTACAAACAAAATCGTAATTGTCTTTCAAAATCTAATTTTTACCAGATTTAAACTTAAAATATCTATTAAGACTGTGTTTATGTAGTTTTAAGATGTTTTGGTTGCAATATAAACTACTTATAAGAAACCTTGGTTAAAATTGTAAGTCCTCAATTATAAAAATTTAACATTTTACACATTTTTCAAAAAAGTTTGAACGACGCTTTTGAAAAGCACTGGGAATATGTATATGAGTAATAATGACCTCACAAAATCACCAACAGGATCAAATTCGTTATCAGAAACCACCTTCATTATTGCAAAAAAAAAAAAACATTATTTCGCCCACTTATCATGTACACCTTTCTTTATAGACACACACATCGTTGTAAAAAAGATACATTTATGGCTCCACTCAGATCATCAACAACAAAAAATAGAGTATAATATCGGATGGAATGTATTTCCAAAAACATAAGTACAAATTCAATTCAGTTAGCTTAACTCCTTAGAGCTCTGACAGTGCAACGAGTTGGGATTCTCAACCGGATTTGAGTGCACTAGGTCACGTCTCACGTCCGGGTAGCCCATGTCAACGAAATGCTGAACCATGTCAGCCAGGCATTCTGTCGCCACGTCGCCACCCAACGCCAGAAAGTAGTCCGCCGGGTCGTCACTCGTCGCCAACGAATCCAACGAATCACTCCTGTCGTGCAACATGAAAGGCAGGGTAAACGACGCTTTGGCGAATCCGTTGACGGCAGTCGCGGCCATCTCGGCATCGATTTCGGCTCGATCCGGGACGCGGACGCCGGGCTGGACGGCGTTGGCCAGCGCGGCGCAGTAGGCGTCCAGCAAGTCGTCCCAGTGCGCCTCGCGCATCTGCTGCGTGGTGGACATGTACAGGAACGACGACAGGTCCAGTGCCGGTGACCCATAGTGAACCGTACCAAAGTCCACGGACGTCGCGTCGGATGGGTGTCCGTGCTCGTCGTACAGGAACAACAACGTGTACCTGAGGTAATCGCCCTGGCACACGACGGACAGTGGTTCCCGAGCTTCCAATGTCTGTATGAAGGTTTTGTCTGCGTCGCCTAAGAGCTCGTTCATGAGACGAATGTGCACGTGGTCTCTGTACTTGTCCGCGTCCCGTTCTAACAGCCGGCCTAACCCTCGTTTTCCGCACTTTTTAATAAACTCGCTTTGAGCCATCCATTGATCGTTAGATTCGATCTGTACTTTGTGAACGTTTTCTACGATTTCGTGAATTGCGCTCAGATCTTTGACGTGTTTGGCAGTATACGACAGTCCATGAAACCTTATTGCAAAAAGAAATCAAATTCTATAACAATGTTGGAAACGATCAATTTAAATTATAATACAATGTACTGAACTATGTTAAATTGATAAATACGAACTTTACCAGCTGAATAATAAAAGATTAATCTTAAACTTACTTTGCTATTGTCTGGAGTGCAACTGTCAAATGTTCGTAGTCCAAGAACACTTTCTCATTACTCAAACAATATCCTAAAGCATTAACATTTTCGATAACAATTAAATCATTTTCTATTAATTCACTGCATTTGTTACGACCATAAAAAAAATTTGGTAGAAATAGGGCAGGTGCATCATTAACTGTTGGTCCGCGGCACTCTAATAGGAACGGTGCAATTTTTTCGTAAAAAATTAATTCATTTTTAAATAAAAGGTCACTTGCAATATAATTACGCAATGCTAAATCTTGAATCTTTAGCTTGATCATTATGTTATAGTGTGATCCATCCGAAGTTATAATGTAACAAAATATTCTTCTGTACCACCATTCGTCTATGCCAGTCATACTATTATATAATTTGAAAGACACTAAGCTACAGTTTTTTCCGAAAGCACCTTCGCTGACAATCATTTTTAATTCTTCTTCGATGAAGTGATCCATAACGTATAATAATATCGTCGGTCGCAATATGAAATACGTCTTATTTTTATGTCGTTTAATTGAGTACTAATTAGTTCGTACAATTTATACTTGAATAATAACTTCATAAACAATCACACATATTATCTCAAATCCCACCTTTAAAAGCACTGATCACTTCACATATTATTTATTGGCATGTCAATCTGCATACGTATAATATAAGTTATTTATTTGTTCAATTTCAATGACACAAGAGCACAAAGTACAGTATTATTGAATGAAGACATATACAAATATAGTAGGTAGGTACATTTGCGACTTTAGAATAAATGTACAAAGTAAGAATAAAATAAATACATAAAATTAATAAAATATGATAAAAATATAAAAATGTATTAGCATACGGCATATTTTTTATAACTCGAAACGGTCGATCTTGATGGGGTGCGTATCTATAATTAGTGCCACGGGAATTACTTTTAATCGATGTTTTTACTGGATTAGCGATAGGATGTATAGAAATATAATATCAGGACTCAGGAGAACCAATTTAACCATTGAGTAGTTTATGTACAAAATATACATTGTTATCATCAATAATATTAAAGTTTATTGTGTTTTTTTTTATTCTCTTATATATTGATCAAAATAAATTACATTATAATTCTAGCATATTATATTCTAGTAGCTTTTAAAGAATTTATAAAATTATACAATATGATTTATTATATATATATATATATATATGTATTGTATATTATTATATATATATATCACTTTTACAATATGACAATAATTTATTGTTTCAATTTGTATTTATGTCACTTAGAATCATTAATTTTTTTCAAACACATTTCTATATTTTATCTTTATTTTGTCATCTGATATCGGGTTAAGATACATAGTAAATAGGTATCTACTTCTACAAAATAAGAAAAACATGGGAAATCATTAGGTGTTTTGTTTTACATACAGATTGATAATTCGTGAGAAATGTGTAGGCACTTTCTTCAGAAGTGTTTAGAGTATTTACATTTTAATCGAGCAGTGTCCAACCTTGGTTGGCGACCACGTTAGGGTCGTAGAGGTATTTAAGGTGAGTCTCAAAAGCGCTACTTACACATAAATTATATTATACCATTTTTTTTTTTTTTTTTTTTTTTTTAATTCTTGAAACAGTCTGATAGTAAAATGATTGAGGAAGAAAATAATTTTAAATTAGTCTTATAAATAACCACGAGTCTCGATGCGTCCTCATCGGAGTTTTGGTTAGTTGCGAATGTAAGTATACATTTTTTTTGTTCACGTATTTGAGCACAGATAAATACGTATATATTTACCGATTTCCTGTAAAGAAATGAAAGTTTTGTTTGCAATTGTGTTTTTTAAGGGCGAGGGGGGGGGGCTTGGGGTTCGCTAAAAGTTCGATTAAAAATGTTAGTGTCGCGCTCAAGGTTGAGAACCGCTGTCTTGAGAACTTAAAGTTATTTGAACACTTTTACTTAAATACTATTGCCAGAGTGCATTACAAGGCCACTTAAATACTATTGCCAGAGTGCATCAGAAGGCTGCGTATATGCCATGTCGACCATGTGCTGTACAAGGTCGGCCAATATGTTGGTGCACTCGTCACCGCCCAACGCCAGGAAATAGTCAACCGGGTCGTCACTGGTGGCCACTGCGTCCAACAGCGGGTCGCTGTTGTCCCGCAACTTGTACGGCAAAATGAACGACGCTTCCACGAACCCGACGATGGCGGACGTGGCCATCTCGGAGTCCAGTTCGGCGCGGTTCGGGAACCGGACGCCGGGCGGGACGGCGGCGGTTAGCGCGGCGCAGTACGCGTTCAGCAGGTCGTCCCAGTGCGTCTCGCGCACCTTTTGCGTGGTGGTCGTGAACAGGAACATGGACAGGTCCAGCGCGGGCGACCCGTAACGCGTTTCGAAGAAGTCCATGATGAGCGCGTCGGACGGGCGCCCGCAGTCGTCGTACTGGAACATGACGCTGCCGCGGCCGTACTGTCCGTGGCACACGACGGACAGCGGTTCGCGCCTGCGCATGGCCCGCCGCAGCGTGCCGGTGGCGTCGTCGAACAGCCTGTTCAAGCGGCGCAACTGCTCGTGGTCGCGGTACCGTCCCCCGTCGCGCTCCAACAGCCGGTCGACACCGCGTTTGCCCATCCTCTTCAGCATGTCGTTCTGGGCCGTCCAGTGGCCGTTCCCGTCGAACTGCAGGTCATGGATGTCGGCGATCATGTCCTGGAACCTGCTGGGGTTTTTGTGTTTGGCTATGTACGACAGCCCGTGAAACCTGCGGGCACACACAAAAACTTGGACTTAAAAAACGTTCGAGCATTCGCCAGATACGTCGTCTGTCGTGTCGTGGCCGCTGAACTGAACACACGTCAGTGTAAGACCTCCCTATAACGGAATCGCTTATTGGTACCAAATTACCCGCGAGTTTCCGTTGCGGGGAGACTAAAATATTACACGAGATATTATACAGGTTACACAGAACTGTCTTAACTCGAAACGTTGTTATCCGTCTTACGGGGGGGGGGGGGGGGCGTTGTGAAAAGGTTTATCTTAGGTTTGGGTTAGTTAATTATTTTCCAGTTCACGGTCGTGACCAAAAGTTGATGTGACACAACTCTGAGAATTTACCGCGGTAGTTCATGGTTACGGGCGATTAAGTCGGCCAATCAGAATACGACAACAGGCGCACGACACGGCGGACGACAAAGCTATGAATCATGAATCCACGTGTTTTAGAAGTACCTAAAATATTATAATTGGGTTATTGTCAAGCCTGGGCATAAACGAGTTAAAAAGTTTAAGTTAGTCAAGACATAACTTTTTATGAGTTTTATTTTTATAAGTTAATTTTCATTAACTTAATTCTTAACTCAACTAGTTTTTATTGATAGAAATTTAATAAATAACTAGTTACTTTTAATCAAATCCAATTTCGTCAATTTATAAAAAATTAAATAATAAATATAATAAAATTATTATCGATGATCCTATGTGCATCTTATGTGAGCTTCATAAACATTTACTTTTTATCATTTTAAACCATATAACTATAGCTACTTGTATATTAACAATAAATAAATTAATAACTTAACTTAACTTAAGTTAATAAGTTAACTATACGTTTTCATATGACTTTTAACTTAACTGAGTTTGAAAAAAAATTAGAATAACTATTAACTTTAAACTTGTTTTAAATGTTTTCTACCGCCTTAACTTAACCCAGTTAAAAATTATCGTTAACTTGCCCAGGCTCGGTTATTGTATGGGCAATGCACCTTTGGTGGGTGCAGTTGTGTGGATATTCTATTAAAAACTTTTCAATTAAGGCTAGAGACCTGACGAGCGTATTAAGTACGTCGAAACGGAAGTATATTTTTACGTTCGTCGTAGCTTTCTATTGATATTTATTTATGATTAGATATCCGTGTGACAGAGTCACGCTGAGCTTTTTATTTTTGTTATAAGTAGGTATTGTGTAATGCTCTTTCAGTTTTATCATTTATTTTACCTTAAGTATTAGTGACGTGTCGACATCGCATACACGATTCGTTGTAAATAAAATCAAAAGAGTTCTAGGTGGACCCAGCTTAGTAGATAGCACGAGCTTATTATTTAAAACTATGACAGAGAGCGCGTATAGTCGTTTTTCAATTTATACATCATTATGTACTTATAAAAAATGCATATTTTTTTTTTGTAATTTCTATCATATTTAAAACTAAAAAATGCATACGTAATCCAATTTATTTTATTTATATTTGTCTAAAATCAAAAATCAACTCACTTTGCAATAGCCTGAAGTGCAATGATTAAATGATCGTTGTCCAGGAATATTTGATCTTCAGTAAAATGGTAGCATAAGGTATTGACATTTTCGAAAATAAGTAAATCCTTTTCCGCTAATTCGCCGCCGTTGTTACGACCATAAAAAAACCGTGGTAAGGATAGAGCATTGCCATTATTTACCAACGGCCCACGACACTCTAATAAAAATGGCATGATCTTTTCATAGAAGTTTAATTCGTTTTGGAATAGTGTATCGCATTCACTAGATTCGCGTATTGTTTGATCGCGATTTTTTAACTTGATCAAAACGGAGTAACGTATATCGTCTGATGTGACAATGTCTCCAAATATTGCTTTGTATTTCCATTCTTTTTTTTCAATAATATCATTATACTCGTTGAACGACACTAAGTTACAATTTTTACCGAACGCACCTTCGGCCACGATGGCCTTTATTTCTGTTTTAATAAATAATTCCATAACTTTTAATTGTTGGTAGGTAGGTACACTCTTTCACAGTATTACACGTCTTTTCAAGTGCGGTGCGATTGATTACTAATTATTTCCATTTGTTTAATAGTGCAATAAAATATACTATCTCTTTGCCTCCACTCATAAATCATATGCACTAATTAGGTTTTATGTTTTACGTTATCAGTCTGATACCTTTCGTTATTTATACGGTCTTATCGAGTTAAATAAACAAAACTGACAATAATACAATTCTCGACACATCCAAAGAACACGCGATGAGTTACATACGGGGCCCAGAAGCGTTCTCAAAAATATTTCAATATACCTGATTAATAAATTATTTTAGAAAAATATTATTATTATTATTATTATTATTATTATGTCTATTAAATGGACATTAGATTTTTTATAAGACATTTTTTTTTCATACACAATGACATTTAAAAAAATATTTCAACTAATTGTTATGATATTTAAGGACTATTGTCAATTTCTAATATTTAAGTTAGTTTTTTTTTTACAAATGTTAATACAGGAGATGGGACTAGCAGTATTATTGTCTAATATTATAAGTGATACTTTGGGCCAAAATTGGTTCAACTTATACAGTTATACCGTATAATGAATAGAAAAATAAACTACTGATAATTATTCAAATAAATTTAAAAATATATATTGAGTTACAGATTTTATCCCATCTACGCTCAAAATCATTTTTTTTTTGTGTGTTACGCTTTTTAGTTCTAAGATAAAAATTAATAATACTCATTTAAAAATGTGCATACTGACTTACAATCTAGTCATAAAAATGAAAATAGTAACATCAATAACAACACTTAGAAGCTGAAGCTGGACATTTAATACGTTTCCAGAATTATTGTATTATGAACAGTCGTTTCTAGACTGTGTTTAATCCCCAAGTACATTGATACGTATACTTTCCCCTATATTACACTTACCTAAGTTGATATTACTATAACTATCTATTATATATTTTGTAACCACAGCAACGAAGATATTGTGCTGTTAAAAAATAAAGTGTTATATCATTTTTATATTGGTAACAGCAACAGCAAATCGATAACGCAGTATGATTCTTCCTGTGTACGTATGGACGCAATGGGATAAGCTGTGATGAGTTCATATAAAAAAACTAATGTATAATATGAATTAAATATTTGAATTGCAAGCATTCATTATTGGATACAATATAATGCATATTCATAAAACTATAAAAGTTTGAATAAATAAATAGGTAGGTACCTAGCTAAATAAAATTATTATAATTATTTTTTAGACAGAACCATGTGGGTATCGGGTCAACAATATAATGTTGTGTGTTTTTTATTATTTTTTTATCGTATATTTTGTGTATGTGCACCTGTCATAACCTTTTGCATAATCCCTTAAAATAATTCAATCTCAATTTGTATTTTGTTTGTATCGATATACCGCCTAAGGGATGATTTTTTTCCTAGTCAAAAAGCTCAAAATTGTTGTATTAAGTTCCATAAATAATAAAATAATTGATAGGACAAGTCAATATCAAGTATAAACTAAGTACGCAAAACACGACAGGTGTGAGATTAATGTGATACGCGATAAGAACGACACATGCGCTCGAGAACGCGGGGCAATCGCAGACCGATGTAAGAGGGAGGGGGGAATTATAAAATTAAATACATAACTGTAGGTATAAATACCTAAGATAAGCCAAACACCGCTCAGAAACGATGTACGAATTATTTAATTTATAATTTATATTTTATAAATTACTTATACTATTTATAGGTACTAGCTAAGTGATTACTATTTTCAACTGATTACTACGTCATAAATCATTTTTTTTCAAATTTAATATAATGGACTTTATAATTTTAAGATATAAAGCCACTGACGGTGAGTTAAAATTTCAAAAATAAATTTAATCAAAATTAAAGCGATTTCAATATTTTTCTTACGCTAGTAGGCAATGATAAAAAAAAAAAACTATATACTTTAATAATTATGTATTACAGAATTGCATGTGAACCGTTTCAATTGAAACAGTCGCCCTCGATGTCTAGTATATGAGTGATTAAAAATACGATAGTCATATCGCGTTATACAATTATACTATTTGTACCACTCGAGTGCGATTTTCACATGCAAGTAAAAGTACAACGAAATATACCGTATAAAATAAAAACAAAATACTCTTTTCTTTTAGTATTATAATGAAAGCCACACAGTTTATTACAAGTGTTGCGTCCAGTTGCGATTCCTTTTATCCGAGAAATGTCATAATATAGTTAGTTAAAATACAAGGACGTAAAGCACGTTAAGACTGAAAAAAAATAATTGAAAAGAATACGATTAACTTTATCCACGCATGCGCGTGAGTAATACGCGATCATGTTTCGGCACGCGCCGTGTCCAAATAGTGTTGGACGATGTCGGCCACCCATTCGGTGGCCCGATCCCCGCCAAATGACAACAAAACCTCGAGCACCTCATCGTCAGTCTTTCCGATGAACTCCATTGGATCGACCGGTTTCTGTTCCTCCAACATGATCCTCAAGAAGAACGACCCGTGCGCCAACCCGTAGAACGCGCGCTCGCGCATTTCGTCGTCCAGCCGGCCACGATCGGGCACCGGGACGTCGCCGGCGGCGGTGGCCAGGGTTTCGCAGTACGCGTCCAGCAGCGCGTCCCAGTGATCGTCCCGGGTCTGGCGATCTGTGTTCATGTACAGGAAGAAGGACAAGTCGAGCGCCGGCGACCCGTACCGGACCGTGGCCATGTCGTACGCCAGCGCGTCCACCGGCCGGCCGCCGTCGTCGTACCGGAACAGCAGGTTGTTCCGGTTGAAGTCGCCGTGGCACAGGACGGACAGCGGTTCGGCAGGTTCCATCACACGTTTCAGTGTGTTACACGTATCGGCCAACAGTTCCGTCCGGAACCAGTCAGCACGCTGGTCGTCTTTACCACCGTTACGTGACGTTAACTTGTCCAGAGCCGAGGAGAACAGACCCTCCAGTCTTGCGCCTATTGCAAGCCACTGGCCATCGTCGTTCCACTGCGTGTCCTTCAGCTTGGCCACCAAATCCATGAACTTGACTCGGTCCACGTGCTTGGCTCTGTACGACAAACTGTGATACCTGTTACCACAACACAAATATGGACACTGTTGTTATCGATATATTTGACATCGCAGTGACACATCTTTACGAATTTTTATAGTTTACAGGACATTTACACAATTATTATCATAACACAATATATTTTATTGACATATTTTAATGTTTTTTTCTTCTCACAGAATAAAACATCAAAATTTTCAAAATAAAATATTTCTATTATTAGCTTAGGTCAATGAAAATCTATACTTTCATTTTGATATTTTGAACGTAGCTGAATATTTTATTTATAGAGATGCAGAATTATGCAAAAAGCCACTGCCATGTGTCAGGTTATATTTGGCACCCCAAAATTATTTTTGCTCAATAACTCTCGGTCTAAATAAAGGCTTAAATATCAAAATAAACCTCCCAGAAACTATTCGAGAAAATAATGTCTGCGATCCGTTAAATACCACAACCCGAATACGACACGCGAATACGTCCCACTCACTTTGCTAGAGCTCTGAGTGCCACGGAGAGGTGGTCGAAGTCCAAACACAACCGATGTTCAGTTATCGCCGACCGGTATCCGCGAACTGATTCGTTTTCCAAGACGACCATGTCCCGTGTGGCCAGGTCAGCGCAGTCGTTGCGCCCGTAGAAGTAACGACAGAGCGATGGCGTCGCGGGATCGTCTCCGTCCCCCTGCGAGCGACAGGCCAACAGCGACGGTGCGATCCGTTCGTAGAACAGTATTTCGTTGTGGAACTGCTCGTCGTTCTTGACGAAGGCCCGCATCTCTGGCAACGGGTGTTTGAACTTGAACACGAGTCTACGGCTTTGGCGATGGCAGTCGCGATCTGCGACAGTAACCGTCCCGTACAGTACGGACGACGCGAACTGATCGCGTTCGGCGTGCTGGCCGTCCAGCGCGAACGACACGAACCGGCAGTCCGGTCCGAAAGCTCCGGCCTCGATCATTTCGGCGACCGCGGCCGCGCTCGCCGTCGTCATCATCGTCGCCCGTTCCCGGCGGGTTACAGGTGTGCACAGGGCGTAAGACACTCGACGGCTGTTCGGTAGTGTGGGTACGCCGTGCGGGTAGGCCGAATTCGAGTCGGTCGGATTCGAGTCGCCGCCGCCGCAGTCGTCACTACACTGAAGTCGGACCGACACTGGGCCGCTGAAGATATACGTCGGTAATATACCAGCCGACAGCCGTTCCCTCGGTGGTACTGTTTTTCCGAATTGAAAGTCGGGCGGTACCCGAGAGTCAAACGCGCGCAATAAATCAAGTGAAATTATCAGCTGATGTAATACCGGCTGCCATGCCGCTCAGGTGGGTTATCGCCCAAACGCAGACCCATTAATTATTATAATATTAGCTTATTATAGATGTACGGATGTCGGTCGATGAGCTACGCAGGCTTAATAATACCGCGGGAACAAGGCTAATTGTATAGTGTAGAAGACAAAAAAAATATGTTCCCAGTTGACTGTTTGGCATTCGACCATGGACAAGGAGTAAGAGGTTTCCCAGCGCATATTATGTTGGTTTAAACGACAATTTTTAGCTGACCATCAAATCGTCCGCTTATAAACGTGCATAATATGTACGCTAATTGCAGTATGAATATATCTCAATACCGATGAATAATATTTTGTATTTATCAATTATATTATACGTCACTTATAGGGAGTAAGCAACGAACGATTCCTTTTGCTGGGGCTCGGATTTGTATGAATTTATTTAACCAATATATTGTAGCGAGCTGTGACTATGTTTTACATATTATAAATAATCATTCCAGTAAATCCCTCCAGTAGTTCTAAATATACAGTAGAAACACTATATGCTGTAGGAGGCCTACGACGCATCTATTGCGCGTGACCTCGAAACGTATATGTTCATAGATATATAACTACTTATATGAATAT